>NC_071310.1:4407782-4717445 GCF_027563975.2 Plodia interpunctella
AATGTGGAAAATTATTGACATAAGCTGAATCATTTTATTAGAATACATATATTTTCTTTAGCTAAAATTACAATCTCAAAATGTCATGTTTAAAAAATAGCCTATGTTACTCTTAACGTTTCGTCTGTCTCTGTGACTAATGTCGAGTACCTACTAATTCCATGCTAATGTCATTAAAGTCGGTAGCTTTTGTATTTATTCATCACAAACAAAAAAAATATACAATTCTTTCAAACAAGAATAAAAATCTTTTATCTTTATAACATTCGTGTGGAAAATCAAGACATAAACTCCGTATTTGCGGAATTAGGTAATTCGTGATATTTCCTGGGATTGGATTGTTACTACTACAGTTATCGGGTTCAATTTAAACATTCCTCAAACTAAAGGTGGGTGGAGCTGCGGGGGTCAACTTAGCTCCCGCAGTTTCGCATTTCCTCGCTTAATTTATAGTTTATAAGAATTTCTAAAATTTAAAAATATTTTAATCGCAGCAGCACGAGGTATAAGTAATTAATAAATTATTAGCCAGAACTTTCGTAACCACAATTCATTAGCTATCTTTCTAGTATATATGCTAGACACAATAACATTTGCTGTATCACCAGATAAAGCCAACAAAATAGCCATCTTAGATCTTAGACCGAAAATTCCTGTTTGAAGGCATCTTTAAAGCGCTGAAAACAAATTCCGTTGAGGCCATAACTAAAGATTAGGCCAATTTCGTGTGATATCCGGATCTTGTGTGACCCATTTGCTGGTTGAGCGTGGTAAATGGTTTTCTGAACATCACTCCGATGTCCCTAGAGCCTCTATTACCGCCTCAATACGGAAATACTGTCTTTTACTATCTGCCATGTATCTTTTGTTTGTGGTGTTCCGAATTTTAGATGTGTTTTGAGTATATCCTGTATGTCCTTGTGTCTTATATGTACAGATATGCGAATGTAGGTTGGAGTGGTTTGATAAGATCAACATATTTTTAGAATCTAATAGGCAGTGTGTATGTATAATCCTATGTATAAATCCTTGTTAATAAATTGTCTAAGCAACAGTGAAAATTGCACCAAGAATTCAGAAGAAAGCTTAGAAACAGAGGCGGCGCGGCGACGACCTTTTCTTTACACTGTTGTGATTAATTCTTATTAATCCCCACCCTACAGATTTTTTCTTAGTAAGTATTCTGGAATGTAATAGAAAAAGCCTGTTGAATTTCATACAATCTCACATGATTGTGAATTTTAGTATTCAATAATGGACTGTTAAATTTGATAGACTTTACAAAAAAAATATCCATAACAAATAGCATTGTCAAGTTTGAAATTGTATCTCGTTCAAATCTAACATTTTATACGGACGTTAGTGTTATTTCTTTCATATTTATTGCTTTGCTCTTAAATTACAAACATGAAACGGTTGCTGGACAATACAGTATGTTATTTACACTAACGTCAGAACACGCCATTACGAGCAAGCCGGTTGAAAAGATCGCAGTTTTAAGTTCTGCAACATTTTCTAGTTCAATAATATACTCGTTCGCCGCTGATTGCTCAATTTGTGTCGGACAATGTACCTTGATTCGTTGGAATAGAGTTGGTAATGGATTGTTTTCATGGGGATATAAGACAAAAGGGTAATGACTGTAGGAAGCGAGCATCTGTTGGCCCCTTGCCATTAAGCGGTGCTCGAGGCTCCTTCCTCAGCACCGAGGAATGATCGGGATATTTATTTCATCATAACAGTTAGGTGTATTATATATTTGTACTGTTTGTAGAGATATTCGTCATCTTTGATCTTTATCCTGTGTTGTTCCGCCCTAGAATTGGACCATTCCATATCCTTGATATCATAGGAGGCTAAGGAACATAGACTTGGGATATAGATAATCAATATTAATATTCCCGAAAAGGGATTACGTCAAGCAGGCTGTCAATCAAGCTGTCGGTCAAGCTGCTGTTTGTAAAAGCACAGTATGATCTTTAGAATCTTTAGGTTTTTTTTTACGATGTCCCCGCGACATCACAGCCCCGAACGCACACGGACACACGCGTAGATGAGACAGAGAGAGAGTACCTATTTATTATATAGATCTTATACTTCAAATCTACATTTCACATTCAACAAGTGTACATCCTTTGTAACCATATTTTGTTATCATGTTTTGTGATAAATCTTATCTTGAAGTAATCATATAAATTACATAGATTTGATCAATTTATAACAGTGTTTTCTGAACCGTCACGAGTAGTTATTCCCTAAAATAGGATCTCACTATAAACTCTGAAACAATCAAAAATGGCTTATTTGCTGCAACATATGATAAGAACATTTTTATTTCTCTCATAAATAGGATCCTCCTATGGATGTCGTACGAGGCGACTAAAGGATAAAAAGTCTTGACAAATAATAGTTGCTAGAATACTAAAAGAGGGTTGCCGTTAGGCAGGTAAAATAACAATTTATCAATTACAAAAATTATCTTCAAAATGTAAGGTTAAATTTTATGCATATGTCTTTTTAGCGTCATTCACCACTATTTAGTTGACACCACAGTTTAGTTATTAGATTGTTTAGTTAGGCACAGTTTGACGTGGACAGAGCCGCGGGCAATGACTAATAAAATAAAGGAGAGAGGGTTAATTATGTATATTGATCACATAGAAATTGATTGTATGACGGTGATGGTTTTGTATCATTAAAATGTCGTTATCCTTTCTGGTTCAGCTTGAATAGGGCCCAATCATTGTAATTACCTATGTGATTCATAAATACGTACATGTGATTGAAAATAATTGTTCGTTTTTATAAGTTCCTATTGTGTGAACAACACTATGGAGATATTATTGTTGAAATAATGTACCAATTTACTTTCTAACAACGATGTAAAAAATTGGTTCGGATTTTAGTTTTGTAAAAGATTATTTAACGTATTACAAATATACTTTTAATTGTAAATATGAAACACAATATCTGAATAGAGTTTAAAACTGTTTGTAATATATAATATTTAAAATATATAAAAACCCAATGTAGAACAAAATTATGAATATTTCAATTGATGATGATTTGATTGAAAGTGTATGGTTAATTAGTAGGTCTTCTTCATAGTCATATTCCTTATGGCTGAGGTTCGCGGTCCTTACGTGGAATGAAACACACACAACAACTTTCTTGGCATTATTAATTAAGTGGTTTGCATTACCTTCTCCATTTCACACACAAGTTAATAACAATCAACCAGTGTGCAGGTTTCCTTACGATGTTTTCCTAAACCGGATGCAAGTGGTGGTCAAATACATGAGTCAGATTGGTATACAAAGTCATATGGCACGAGTAGGATTCGAACCTGGGACCTTTCGATCTACAGGCGGGCGTCTTAAGCAATACGCCACCGCCGCTTCTTTTGATAGCATGTCGCGGCTGCTATCATTATATAGATATACCTACGTTTTTATTTGATCAAATTATATGATATATTTAGAACAATTTCCATTCCTATTCTTGGGCGGAACCACACGCCACACACAAATTAACCATTGATATATACATCTTTAAATGAAAAGAGCAGTCAACATATAAAATGGCAATTTGAACAATTTTATGCGCGCCCAGCTCCTGTTAAATGACCTTTGAAATATATCCTGAATATTCAGTGGGGGTGTGCGTTCATACGTACGGTATATAAATTCTTACGAGTTAGTGAATATTAATTTAAGCTAACGTTTAAGCGTTTAGCAGGAGCCTGTACGCTGAACATGTCGTATGTAAAATAAAGTGCAGGTTGATTTTATACCTTGATATGAATTCATAACATTGCCAATTAATTGCGTTAATAAAATTTCCAATGTAAATTCAAATTCAAATTCAAATCATTTATTCAGAAATTAGACCTTCACCGGCACTTTTTCTCGTCAATTTTTATATTTATAGTTATAACATCTAACCGCTTTGCTATCGATTACTTATATTAATAACTAGATGTTTTCCGGGGCTTCGCTCCTGTGGGAATTTTGAGACAAAATATAGCCTATAGCTATCTCGGATAATGTACCTTTCCAATGGTGAAAGAATTTTTGAAAAAGGTTCGGTAGTTTCGGAGATTATACCGGTCTCAAACATACAAACTCACAAACGTTTACCTCTTTATAATAATAGTATAGATTTATAAGTTTAATGTATTATTTTCTTTAGAATTCGTAATTATAAGTTGAAATATAAATAAATAGTTTTATTGTACAACTAGCTAGTTTAAAACTAAATATAATTAATTTTTCGTAATTTCAATATCAGCTTCATAACCGATTATAGATATCGTATCAATTCTAAGAAACCAGAAATTCTGGCAAATAACTAAACTGGCCGCGAGCCATAACTACATATATTGAAATCTTTCGGAAATTATTTGTATTAAACTCTTATCCTGCCGAGGACAATACACCAAATATTTTTACATATCGGAGAAATGATTTATTTATTCAAAGCAGCCAAAGTCAATCGTTGTCTAATATTAAAACTTAGCTTTAGTTAATAAATATAAACATGGCGGTGTTTGATTTGTAAATTCATTTATATAATTTAAATTAGGCAGGAACTATACACCAGTAAAAAGTCGGCTAGTTTGTTCACCTAAAGCGTATTGTAGAAGAAAATTATAGTTTATGTGTCACGTGACACAGTTAAGACCATATTTCTTTTATCTATGGTTAGACTGACAGCTTCTTCTTTACCTACACTTTGGAAGCCGGCGGTAGATTTAGTTTTGAGTAAACTTTAAACGTCAATAAGTGATGTATTATGTTTTATCGAAGGTGATCAAAACATAATACATCCTGCCAATTGAACAACAATAGGATCGCAATGAATAAAAAACAATGAATTAATTGGTCTGTAGAAACCAAACACGTAGGTACGTGTATTCGTACCTGCGTCTTTCCTACGTAAACTCATACATTGCCTTGGCCACGAAGCCATGTAAATGCCGCAACACAAAGAACTTTCAACGGGCAGGCTAAATCTGAACAACTAGCCAATTTCAAGTGTCCTAAGTTCACGATTCATGCCCGTCGCAGTCATAGTTTACCTGCTCGGCTTTTAGTGCACAATGACGCTGCATAAAATATCGACAGCACAAATGTGTACCTATATTTTTTTTTATCTTAAGCTATGTTTGTTGTGTCCCACTACTACTAAAGGCCACCCTATTTTTTTGTCGCTCATATCTGCCTATTAATAACTCGGGCCATTTTGGTAATAATTTTTCGTTATTCAATGTAATTCCAAATTAAATTTAATACTTCGACACAAATAATAATTATATTGTTGTTTTCGGATATTAGCTTTCATCATTATATATGGATGGATATAAAAAATATTTCATGTGTGGAAATGAGCACATGGCATCGCTTATACAACTTTATTGATTGGGTGGGTGAGACTTAAAACACTCAAGCCTACCAATTATTTGAAAATCAGAATCTTTGCTTTTAAGAATTCACGGAACAATAATTTATCATTCATTTATGACTTTTTAAGAGAAAATCTGTTAATTTTTTTTTCTAAAGGAAAGTTGATCATCTATATTTTCTCTAGTTTACGACATTGTGCCTTTGTCGGCGCGCAGTTTGCGAACTCGAGCGGCGAGCTCGAGCTCGGAACACAATCTTGACCTGATCGTGTGTGCTTTATACTCCACAGAGGACTTATCATAAGAGCTAACTTTACGAGTATTAATAAAGTTACTCATGCAATTAGTTTGCCTGAATCCCACCGTTATAAAATATGACCACATGATTGTGTAATTATGGCATATTTAAAACAGTGAATCATTAGAACCTTATACCTATATTCTGTATGCTAAGGAATTAAAATCCCGACTACACTATGATATTTGGAGCTACCACGGAGGAAATATTCAACCTATAACTTTACTGTAACTTGTTTTTATAAAGTCAGTTTCTACATTTATTTCAAAGATAGGATATTTATTTAGAGGTAATCAGTACGTATTTGTACACATAATATAAAATAGAATTGTATTAACACACAATAATTTATACGAAAATTACAAAAAAAAGGACGCGCTGTTTTTTTTGTGAATATCAAAAAGTAAAATATATACTCACCAGAACTAGATTATTGAGGTGTAACCGACTGAGACCGACTGCAACGCGACTGAACGTAGGTACTTCGGGGTTTAGCCGTAACATATAGGATCATCTGAAAGAAATTTAAATAATACATGACCGTTGCAAGCCCCAAAGTTTTAATTTACCTCATGTGAATCAAGGTCGAGTTTTAATAAAATGTGGTTCATGTAGAATATACAACCTGGAATAATATGTATGACGGTTCCAGGTGGAATAACTTATCCAAAATTCCTAAAGGAGCAAAGTTCCGGGGCGCAATTAGAACAAAATAACAGAAACTTTAATTAACATTCCGAAAAAGACATCAATGGCTGATAAGCTTACAATGTTACCTACGACATTGGCGAAGTTATCAACAGGTTAGGTGAAATCTTCTCCAACTTTTGATTGGGTTGGCTTAAAGTAGAATTTGTATTCAAACTTTAGTCAATCTTCATTGGAGTGTAAATGAAGGCTAACTGAAGTAATTTGGTGCAGACAAAAAGTTTTCAATCCGAATGTGCTAAAGACCTTGTTTTCATGTCGGCGGCAATCATTTCTCACAACAGGATAGCTATTTTTGAAGTTTTATGGGAAGTGCATTCGCTTTTTGTAAAATGAATGAATTTATGATCGATATTCGTGTCGTTGATAACGATAGGTTAGTTTTATGTTTAATCGTTTTTAGACGCATCGATCGACGCATCGACGGCATCTATCTACGAAGAACGTCATCTTACGGCGACAGAACGCTGAATGGCGCGATGTGATGTTTCAGGGCCAAAGGTTTAGACCATGTGTCCACGTGTGTATGGAGGAAGGATGTATATACTTGTACATTTATATTTATAAAATTCTTGCGTTGCTGAGTAACTGACTGACAGACAACTCACAGCCGAAACTACTGGGCGTATAAAGCTGAAATTTGGCGTGTGGACAGTGTAGGGGGAGCACTAAGAAGGGATTTCCTGAAATTCCCACGAGAAATGGATTTTTACTCACATATGAAGTTGTGGGCAAATACTAGTATACTATATGAAAGTTTGTTCACCAGAGAAGTTGGACTGAAGAAGCAGGTTGTGTATATGAATGTACGCTTCATCGATCGGCCAAACTTATGGTTGCATTACCAGTTGCTTTGTCACATTTCCATCTGAGCTAAGACATTCATGCAAAGACGTCCTATCGAGTCGATTGGTACAAAATACATAACACATCACAAAATGTTTGAATTGGTTAGATATTTATTTTTACCGTCACTTGTGAATATTTAAGCTTCTCCATTTTACTCACTTTTGCAGCTGTTAGATGTATATAATTCTACAAATGAAAGAATTAGCAACGTAGTAAGTCCACTTCTACTGTAATTTTATTCGTCAGAACTCGGCAGTACTTAAATGAAGTAGAGGGAACGCCATTATTACTCAAAGGATTATAAGTATTTTAGTTGGATAAATAGTATTCTTTCTTTATATTGCAAGTAAAGCCTGAATGAAAAATATATATACGACTGTCGTCTGTTAGTTTTAGCACGCTTGTCGCACAAACTACATCTACCAACCGTCTATTATATTTACTTAATTTAGCTAGTTTCGACCGTGAAATTATTCTATCTGTATTGATTATATATTTTTATTATTTTTTATCACAGTAGGCAAACATGTCAATAATACTATAACATAACATAGGCAATAATACTATAATATAACATAGGCAAGTAGCCAGATGGTAAGCAATAATCCCAGTCTATGGACACTAACAACCAAGTAACAGTCACTGATGTCAATGAGTCACCTCTTTTCTTGAGGCCATGGAACTAGAAAGACCGCGAAATAATTTATTTTAATTAATTGGATTATATCTTACTTTTTCCATTAAAGGAACACAAAATAATCCAACAGAGATCTCAGAAAAACAGCGAAAATAAGTGAAATTTTGTAAATCGCTGGAAATTGAACTCGGGCCCGACAAGTTATTAATTTTTAAAAACCTTACGCTGGAAGTCTTGATAAAATTAAGTTTAATTTGCAGCGATTCAGCGCGGACTTTTAGCACATTTTCGCTTGCTTTCGCAAAATCCATCATGATTATATTATCACCCGACATTTTGTTGTTATCTCACTGCGTGGGAGTTGTAGGTAGATCGGTAATGGCATTACTCTGAGATGTAGACTCACCTTTATTCTATAAAGGCTTATTTATTTATTGCGGCTTCGAATATAAATATTGTAATTATGACATTTATGAAAGTTCAAACGTTGTTCTTCATTATAGATGAAAATGAACGAACATTATTAATATGTATATTAAGAGTGGGTTGTACTAATAAATTTTGTCGTAAACATTTACCTTGCGTAGAGAAACGCAAAGTATACCATTTTATCTAAACAACATTGGCGCGTGAGTCAAAGTTAACGTCAAAGTTGATTGGAGTAACCCACCATAATAATCATTGGAGAGAATACTATGTATATATTCTTAGATGATAACATTATTAAGTATTAATAATATTATTTCCGATTATATTAATTAAGAATCTGAATTACATAAACTATATTTACAACCAGATTTCTTATTTCTATACAGATGTGTAGAAAATAGTCAGTCACGAATCCACCAGAACCGCCTAATACCTACACTGGTGTTGTATATTTACAACGCGTTTCTTGAGACACCATGATTCCAGTACAACCGCACCTTTAACTTAGAACCATTAAAGGTGGGTTCCCCTTGGTCTTACAATGGTCTCTGCGGACAAGATTATGTGATGATAACAGCTCACGCGACATTCTTCGCGTGTCTTAATGGCCTTTAGGAGACTTGGATTAAAATCTGACACCATTGTATGAACCTGGCTCCATTGCTCCGCTTTGTCGTGCCGTTCCGTTGTTTCCGTACTCTCGGTTCAATTTCTGGTGTAGTATGCACTTACCCCAATGTGACTTATAAAAAGATGATGAAGAAGATCAATTCGCAAATACTCCGGTCTGGCGGTGACCACGGCGACTGCAAGATCGAAACGTCAGCTAAATTTAAAAAAAGGTTATGTGTTGTAACTCAATCTCGGAAATTTCTATAGAATCAATGAAGTACCACGCCGGGTGAAGTTAGTATAGTATGACGTTTACTCTGTCAAATATCTCATTATTTCAGCTCGAAATTCTTGTAAAGTACCGAAAAATTGCAAATATTTAACATAGCTTGTTTCCATGGGACTACGATAGAGAGCACAAAGTGAATAGAATTCCGGTGACGACAAGCGAGGGGACAGGTGAAGGGTAGGGGAGGGGTATTTCATTACATCTAGTTGCGCGGCTAAATTGTTTATGTATTAAGTTCATAAGGCTTTGAATTTCCCTACATTTATATGAGAAATTCTGACATAGAATTTTTTTTAGCATTGGACCAATGTGCTATACAAATGTGATCAATGTGCTGAAATGAGAAGTGTAGATATGTCATACTCATTCTAATCCGTTTATGTCAATTATATTAATGTTTGACGTATCTGTGTATCTGTCTGTGGCGTCATTAGCCACGTCATATTTTCAATATACATAAGTTATTTTTTGTTTAAAGACAATTTGATCGAAAACGTTCCGTTAAATAGGCTATTTTTTAGTATTTAAATATGAATACATTTGTTTTTCAAATGGCACAAAGTCTCAGTTCCTGCCTGCGTTTAAAGAGTAGAAAACAGATTTTAGACAAATAAAATTTCTTCGTCATTGCTGTAACGGATGATATGGTAAATTATTTTAGGCATATTGAAAGAAATTTTGTTTTATACAAATCAATATTTATTTTTAAATATAAAATTGTCATATCAGATCATTAGGACCACGGAAATTATTGACAGCTACAACAGTTCGATCGACATATTATTATACATTTACCTATGTACTATATCCATTGTTAAACTCTATATAATAGAATCAACACAAAATTGAAACAATTACAAATAGGTATCAAATACAAATGGCACTACCAGTAGGGAAACAATTCTGTTATATATTTAAACAACGTAACAACATATATAAAGGCGTGATACTGTGTCTATATTTACATTCTTTTTGTTTTCATTTCAGATAGTCTTACATATGATTTTTTAGGTACAGTTTACAGTTCTGTTAATAGCGGAATACCGACGAATTTGCAGTTAATTCGTTATTTTACTGAATTAAAAATATCTTTAGTAGATCATCTGGTAAAATAAATCCATTTTCACCATACTTGAAATCGGTTTTTAAACACGTACAGTCTACAGAGAAATCTGAACCCCTAAGAGATGGTGTTTAAATCGCGGGCGGTTCAGATTTCTCTGTGGCAGACTGTACAACGGACAGAATTGTTTTCCTACAATAACAATTTTATTTACATTACATGTTACACGTAAAAAAATTACAACAAAAGCTTTGCTTACAATTATTAAGTACATGTACATACTTATACATCTTTGGTTTCATTTCTTTACCTACGTTTATTTACAATCACCACAACCGAGTTTATTAAAATAAATAGAAATTTCTACAAGCTTCTTTTATCTCCTAAATGCTAATATTTATTTACTATATTTTCTAAGTTGGAGCGCCATTTATAAAGGTAATGAGCTTTCAAAGTTAATATACAAAAGTCTGATTTATATAGGAATACTTCAGTCTGGCATAGATAACACAAACTTTAATGCTACATAAAATAATGTCTAGATTGCATACTGGTTTGAGCAATTTACAAAAAAAAAACAATTAAATTTTGAATAAACAACAAACGCACAGTGGTTTACTGGTCTATTTCTTATAGACCATGAAATAGAATAGAAATGATTCACCACCAAACAAGAATTTAAAGTCTATATGCAAATTAAAAAAAAAGAAAAAGACGTTGATGCATCAATCCTATGATGTTTCGATTTTCAAACAAAATAATTTAATAATTATAAATCTAATAGCGAACCTGTATTTCGTTGAACAAAATCCTAATTGTTCCTCAGCACTTACACGCAACTTTCGGGGCCTGGCAAATTTTCAGCTAAAACATGTTCTCTTCTCCTTGCATTCCCTTTACCTTTGGTCCTATGTAGGGTCGACGTTGCAAGACTACTTGAGCTCAAAGTCGGCCCAGTAAGAGTCAAAGTTTGACTCCCAAATGGAGACCCTACGTTCCCATTCGGACATACAAAATTTGGGCTCCCTAGTGTGGGGCTATTAACTACGAAATTAGGCCTAAAGTTATTTGTTAGTGGTTGAGGAAGGTTCTGGTTTACAACGTCCTCTTGTCTACTGCTGGGCATGTCGCCTGCTGGTGTGAGCTGTTGACAAGACGATGTGTATTAATTTAATATATAAATAGCAAAATTAACTAGACAACATGGTCGTAGACGTAAAAAATTACGAGACGCCGCTCTTCCATTCGCTGCGCAGTGCGTTGTATTTTTTGTGAAACTCACCATTTTCTCGTTTCATTCACTAGCCAACAAATATTTACCAATTGATGACGGTTGAGACGCAAACTACTATATACTAACATTGTGCTTCATACAACAGAGTTAGTTTATTCATGACTTATTACCTGTTGCGGGCGCCCGGCCGTGTCCAATAGTGCCAAGTCCTCCGCTGAGAACACAGCACCGGTTTTGCACCAATCTCCTGAGAAAACAAAAGATAAATGAATCAGGATCAGTTACAAATTGGAGATATTGAGTTAAAAATAAAGTACGAATGTACTCACCTCTCACTTCTTTTATGCTAGGCCATTCATCTATTTCTTCCGTTGGTTGAGTTGGTTGCGTTTCAGAATCTGTAAAAAATATATTATTACTATTCATACGTATAACTTGGTTATAATTTTTACTAATTTTGATTTATTTATTGAGAAGAGAGAAAAGAAAGAGAAAATAAAAAAGCAAATAATATCTCAATATAATTAAAAAAAAAAACACCTGGAGCATTCAAAATATCCGGCTGGGGATCAGGCGTCTTAAGATCCGGCGAAGGCTTGATGGTGTACGCCACTACATATCTCCTGCCGCCATCGCTTAGTTCCAGCATGTCTCCCGGGGGGTGTTTGTGGGGGGGCTGGGAACGACGCCGGCGGGCGCAGAGGGCAGCAAACGCTATGCCACCAATTGCAAGAGTCACGCCTAATGCTGCTGCCACTACCACGCCTAGGGTAACTCCGCCCATGGTGCCTTTATCTGTTGAAAAAATGGTCTAATTATTTTATGGCTAGGATTTCATGATGACGAAGCCAATTGCAAGATTTTAATCATTCTGAATGAATTGGCTATTCTTCAACTAATCAAATGAGATAGTTTTTCTTATAACAAAATTGAAGCTTGAAAAGGATACTTCAATGACACCGAAAAAATAGCAATATCATAATTATTAAAACTGATCAATTAAAGTGACATTGAATTATCGTGTTTAATTGTTTAAATACCTTCATACATTTTATTTTTTACTTAGTCGAACAGCCAATTCATATATAATATTTGTGTAAAAATTATTATATAAATTGGCAATTCGCATTCGAGGTGAACCGAACGCCGCCTATATAAATACATAACATTATTTAATTGTATTAACCAATTTGTATGTTGATATCTGTGGGTTTTATATTTATTTCGAACTTAATCATAGAAAAATATTTTATTAGTTTACCATATATATGTATATCATGTATGTATATAATTATCTTATGTATATAGGGTGGTCCATACTATACAGATTAATATTTTAAATATTATTTCTAATATCATATTTAGAAGTTGTAAGTAATTATTAGCAAAGTAATGGAAGCCACCAAAACTTTGCTTTTAAATATAATCCTAAAGCTTGGAGTTCAGAAATTTTCTGAAATGTTTTAAATGCCAGGCATTTTCATGAATAAGAGAAGAATTTTTATTTTATACTAGTTGTTATACGCGACTCCGCCCATGGCAAAAGCCATTCCATCAATCTATTTAGGTATTTCACCCTTCGATCTTGGAGATAATAAAAACAATTGAACAACACTAGCATCGCAATCGGATCTGGGCGCGCGGGAATTAAAAAAAAATGAAATACGTTTTGGCCTCTGGTTTTAAGAGTTTTATATGCCTTTGATGGTGAGCTCAAGGTAAAATTAATCTTAAATTTAGTAGGTAATTTAAGATAGAGGATCAAGATACGGGAATATTTGTTATTCGACCTTGTAGTATTATTTTTTTATGGAAAACAAATTTATGAAAAACTTGCTGATGAGGTAGGTACGTATTCTGATTAAGGAATTCGACCGAATGTAAAATTACTTTTTTAATCCCTCGATCGCGAAAAACAGAGACACAAATAAGTATTACCTTTGCACAAAAATTCCTATTTATAAGTTTTATATTTACACTATTTTGTGTACATAAATAAAAAAAATGTTATCCTGTAGTATTGAATGGTTCAATAATTGTTTTGTGAGTACAGTGATTCTAATAGGAGTCGTGTGCTAAGTTCGCAAACTGTATTACGTGGGCGAGTGTACTATCATACCATCTTTCATTAGGTGGCTGTAGCGGTACAATTAGATAGTGGTCCAGTCTCGGGAGAATGGTGGGAGGTTTTGGCTGGCTTTGTACCTGTTTATGCGATACGGGGGTGTTTAACATGGATGTTTGTTGCTATGAAATTAAGTCACGGCATTTAGGTAGGAGGTGGGATATTGTTTTATAAAATGAAATGAAAGGAACATGCTCAGATGACAGAGAGATTTTTTTATAGTGTGTATTTTTTTTTACTCAATCACGCCAAATCTACGAAGCGCATTTCTATGAAATTTGGTACACAAGAAGAATGTATCCTGGAAAAGCATGTACAGTTCACTTTATCCCCACTGTTTTACGAGTACAAAGATCCGTGGCGCAGGTAGAACTTTACAAAACAAATATAGCATAACAAAACTGACTATCTAGGATCGAAATATAACAATGACTTAAATAGCGATGTGCCGTTCTCGGCATTGCGAGAATGCACGCAACTGTCAGAAAATATTCTCATGGATTCCCAAGAATTTTCTTCAGATCGATCCCGTGAAATTTCCGGTGAAAAATTTTCATAGAAATCTGCGGGATTCTCAATGCAGGAAATTTTCAAGAACAAAGATATTCTCATTGGAACATTACTTGTTTAATAAGTATATGTTTATTTTGTCTTTCTTTTACATAAATAAAATAAATACCTGTCCTCCTAGCTGCGTCGTTGAAGGCAATATTTTCCAGTAAGGTTTTTTCCGATTCCCCCTTTAGGTTTTTGGCGTAGATCAGCAAGTTGAAAGTGGCACCCTCGTCGCCGGCTGCTGAGACATGAGCCAGGTCCAGCTTGAACTCAGCTAGCCCATCTACGAAGAAAACAATCTAATTAGTTGATATAGGTGGGACATGCATCTTATGAGGAAATATTGAAACGCTGATATTGGTACTAAAAGTGGGCTACAGTTATATTTATCTATTTGTATTTATAGAATTTGTATTGGGTAATAGCATATAACAAGGAGTAATAAACGTAATGCTGAGTTTCCATGCATTAATTTTATTCATTCATGCTGTTCTGTTGATGTAGTGGTATGTTGTGTGTAGAAAGCAGAGTGCTGAGTATCGTTACCGGTGTCATTGACAGCGCTGGTGAACCTCGTCCTGCCGGTGCCGGGGTCGAGCGCCTCCAATATGAACCTCTGAGGCAGCCCGCCGTCGTAGCCGGCCACACAGCGCACGAGCAGCCAGCTACTGTCCACGCTGTTGTTGCTGGCAGTCAACGAACAGTTCCTAGGCGCTGATGGCCGAGCTAGGAAAAAATAAAGAATATATAAAACCACTTACGCAACTGAGTGTCTGACAGGTAAGACACAGTCAAGACTGCTTGGCGTAAAAAGATATTCGGTATGTAAATTCCTTAGGGAGCACTGACAAAGAATTCCCGAAAATTCTCATTGGAATGGAATAAACGGTTGTTTTATTCGCGTGTATAATGTTCCATTTCATAATCAAGGACGTTAGGATTTTCCACAGAAAATTATATAATTAAAAGATTTTCTATCATATAATTTCTCTATATTTATACTATCCAAATTAAATACTAACGAAGGAATTAGTTTAAATCCAATCGTTCTTATACCATAGCTGTCCTTCGTTTTTATATTCGACCTATTTACAAAATGAACATCCAGTTTACATTTCGAACTAGAGACGAGAGTATTAAAGTGGAATTAGGAGTTGCTGGTGCATAAAAGGGCACTATATTTTTATTCACATTTAATTCATCTGAGGATAAAATGTATTTTGCTTTTGAGATCAGGCGGCTACCTATGTACTAGAAACACATATAAGAACTTCAGCAATAAACAATAAATACTCGTATATGTAAGGATAAATATAAATTCTTCAATTTCAAGGTGATATATTGCGACTGGTCTGACAATTTAGCACGTTATATGTTATAACAAACTGTTGGGATATTAAACGTTGCGGGTATTTCGTTGCACCTCGCAGCAGCAACTCATATTTCCCCTTGCAATCCGAGGAATTAAAATTTAATTGAGCACTGGAAGCGTCTACAATTTCTCTGCAAAGAAAAATTAGTTTTCGCTTTTTTACTTGAAGGAAGCATGATAATTAGAAAGTAATTTTGTTAGGCGGTTTGCAGTAAGAAAGGGAACATAAAATATATATCTGTAGGTATTCACTAAGATTGACTTTAGTATAGTTTAATCCAGCTAATGTACAAACATATCCTTTCAAACCTACATGTTGTTTCATATTTTACCAGAATGTATGTAGTTCATTTGCGAAACAATAAAGTTATTTCAAACAAACTGTATTTATTCGGTGAATACATGAATGACCTATACCTATCTCCCATTTATATTCAAACCACAGCAAAGATGCACATTAATAATCACTTTGGTCTATTTTCATAACTGTTATTCACAACTAGTTACAATAAAAATGAAATTTACTTCACCATTTACACCATTAGTTATCAAAAATTCAATTTCATAAATCTGCTACAATGTTATCGTATCCAGAGGCATAGGGCTTCGTACAAGAGTTATGAGATTCGGCGTACGCGACAAAAGCCGCACATTGGAATTATAAAACGTGAGCCATTTTGGCTCGAGCTGTTGATTCCTATGTACAATTAGAACCATTTGTACAATACTATTCATACCGCAGTTTATTTAGAGTATATACTAAATGTAGTGATGATGTTAAATGTTTAATTTGGTAATTATCCAATATTGCTTTAAAGTGCACTTTAAAATTAAAGTACAGTACGTAACAGTGTAATGTATTATAAATTAGATGATAAGTTGTTCAAAATATTTTGGTGGAATTGCCTGCAATATCTGTATATAGGTGGGCTGTACGTAGTCAGGAACAAGAAGTGTATGGATATGGATATTCAATAAAGAGTAGTGTTTCCTTATTAACTCGCAATATCCTGCTTACCAGAGAACTTCCTTACTAACTATAATGAAATAAAGTGTTTCTGAAAATTCACAATAGTTTGTAAATTTTCAGAAACACTTTCAAAAACACTTTTAAGGTGTACCCACCTAGAGACCTCCTTGACCTTCACGAGGAAATTTTCTTACCAACCCTGGTGCTCTTTTACGAGCAACCATAAGATCTGAAGGTAATGTTTCCGAATATTTTCACTATCCTCCCCTATTGGAGCCTCCTTTGCCTCCTCCTTGCGTGTAAACTTTCTTACCAACTCAAGTGAAAAGTACTCATCTTAACACGAGCAACCAGGGTCAGAAGGTAATATTTCAAAATGTTAACAATATTCTCCATCTTCCTTACCGGCTGGCACGACCTGGAAGACGCATGGTTCAAGCTGCCTGCCCACGTTATTGGTCCCTCTACAGCTCAAAGTCCCGTAGTCCCTCTCACTCTGCGGCTTGTAACTCAGCTCGCTTGTGCTGCCGTTGGCTGTACCTAGACAATAATAATACATATTATGGATAGAGGTCCATAAATAATAAGTGAGATTTTTATTCTAATAAGTGATAAGGCTACGTCTAATAAAAAGGTATAAAAAGGCCCTAAAATGGGCCTGCCGTTAACTCTTTCTGCTATTGCGTCGTATCAACTGTCAATACTATTCTTATGCCTTAGTCGTCTTGTACAACAAGTAAATACAGAGTACGGTGGTATATAAAAACTACTATCCATATACAAACTCATAAGGCACGAGTAGATTCGAACCAACGACTTGACGGCGGCCATTTTAACCACTGATCACCACCGCTTGATGATAAGTAGTCTTACCAAATTTGGTAGGTGATACATCGAGGCTTTCCCCGCTGTTATTGAATTGCCAGAAGAAGGTCACGTCTGGCGGGTTGGCGGTGACTGAGCAGCGCACGCGTAGCGCTTCGTCAATCTGCGCGCCTAGTACTTGAGGGGACACGTGGGCGCATACTGGGGCATCTGTGTACGAATAAAATAGATTTAAAAATAAAATAATGTTTATGTAGATAGCAAAACATATTGACAAATAAATTATTGGTTGATTGAATATAGATAGCAAAACATATTGACAAATAAATTATTGGTTGATTGATTTATAACAATAGATCCATATATCTTAGTAACAATTTGGTTTAATATAGGTACTATTACTAAAGGTATATATAGTACTTGATAATCTTTAATAATAATATATTAAACCAATAACTAAGTTGCGTAATCAATTATTGTGACTTAGTAATTCTAAAAAAAGCAACTATCTGACGTCTATTATAATTTCCCCGAAGTGAAAAACCGAATTAACTCAAGTTACACGTGCGAATAACTCCGCCTACTTCAACATTAAATTAGAGAGAACAAACATCTTATTACTTAAATAAATCTAACGAAGTTTGCCCGGGACTCGACTCCTTTCCAAATCGGAATGAGGAAGAATGCAATAATTAACACAAAGATGCGAAATACGCTGTATTCAGTTCGTTAAATCGTAACTGAAGTTAGATGTTCCAAATGTTGGCTTTGAAATAATATTTTGTATAATGATGACTCGGTATATTTTAATTGTTTATGAATAAATGAAGTTGTTAAGATAGTATTAAGTGTAGGTGACAATAAAATTTATCAATGGGAAGTAAAAGTTATGATCTAATTTAACCAATACAACGGAACTACTGTTATATTGCATAGATTTAGTGCATAGTTGTTGACGGTTTTGTACATTTTATATTGAACGAAATTAACAATCAAGCTTATTCTATTAAAAATTTACGTAATATAAAATAAAGTAAGTATTTTTTATTTATAAACAAATCTCCGCGGCGATAACACCTAGAATATCACCTTACAATATTTCAATGATCAGGGGCAAAATTCAAGCTGTTTTCAAATAAAATAACTTTATCAAAATTTTATAGTGATTTCTAAAAAGCTGGAAACTACTGGCATTTCAAAAAGACCACAAATAAATCGCAGAAGAAACAAATCCATTTTGAAACAGTGTAGTGCCTGACCATTATTAATTTTTTTTATCTGTGCCATTATTGCACACTAGGTATACAATAATTTAGGTTTATTTACAAAATGAGCATGTGCAAAATGCCTTTAGGTTTTCATTAATATCTCAAATATTTTTTCACGTAAAGTAACCATTTGAAGGAAGGATTATACTTAGTAGAGGAATATGATAATGTTTGCGGATTCATATAGGTTTGTCAAGCTTAAGAGATTGTGGGCCACGTGAATTACAACAGTCGCTATCTGCAATGTTTAGGAAAAAAATAAGTTTAGCATTCCCGACACGACAGAAAAATACTATATGATTAAGCCTAAACCTAAATTTTACAATGAATAACATGAAAAAAAAAAAAACAAATGATTTAAGCAGTAATTAATGTTCCTCTCAAAAGGACATGACGATGATTAAATAAAGCATTCAGCTTGTTTTCACTGTCTGACTTAAAACAATGTTAATAAAATAAATATAGATGCAGTAATTCCTAAACTAGAAGTATCTGTATTGTGTTTGTATATATATAACTAATTATCTAATTTAAAGTCTTGTATAAGGTTATAGTATTTCTGTTACAACACAAAATAAGAATACGCTAACAGCGCGTGAACATTAAAGCGTGAGTATGGATGGTATCGCGATTTTGAGCCGCTTCTTCACGTTGGCAGATGCATTGGCAGATATCATCTGCCGATACGTCTGCCTACGTGTAGAGGGGTGATTTGTGCGTCTGTCGTAGGTATTCAACGTCGGCCGTTACATCTGCCTCGTATCCGTATGTTGTCTTTGTGGCACAGATCAAAGGGATCTGACGCGGACGTTCGGCGTTGTGTCCACACGTCTGCCGATGCATCAGTCTGATCGGAGTTGCCTTAGCGAGTACACGCAGTGTACACTCTGCTGTTATGCACTGCCAAATAGTAATGATAAGTGCTAAATAAACAAATAGCTGCGGCAGTTACGGTCTCTATATTCATTTTTTAATGTACGAGTGCGAGCGTGTTGCGTCTGTCGCGAATAAACTGATGGATCTGCAGACGTGTGGACAGTCCATGCGAATCCATCGGCTGATGTATCTGCCAATGCATCTGCCGATATATAGAGGCGGCTTTACACATATCGGCGCGGCAACGCGCGTTTAGACCCGATGTTGTGGCAGGCTACTATTTCCCATCAAGTAGGTCATATGCCAGTCTTTCTGCTAAGTAATATAAAAAATATTCATTTATTCTTCACTCACAACCGCCGTTACATACTATAATTCTGGTGCGTGCACGGGGCTTGATTAGATTTATGGAGACTTCATTGGCATCTAGAATAAACTGATGATTGATGTATAAGATGGAGGGACTCCCACACTGCGGATATTGACGTATTCATCAATTATCGCGACAAATTAGTCCCCATGGAAGCCATAAGGTTGGCTTTGATTGATAAAGAAAATATTATTCGTTGAGTTCGATATCTTGTGGAGTTGACATATAAAAGGGTTAATATAAAGATTGATAGATTGCGATGCGTTTCAAAAGATTAGCCAATGACGATGTCATTTATATTTTAAGATATAACATTTCGAGCTTGTTCCCATCATGGAATCAGTAGGTACTCCGTACAAGTCCTACTAATTCCATGGTTCCCATTGCTCAATTACTCTGCGACGTTCTCCGTCATTTTGACATCCGTCGACGAATCGATGCAGAGAAACGTAGAAATTGTATGAAGTTTCGACGTACGTCATCTCATGTCAGTGTCAAGCTCTATAGAAAACAACGGAGCGTGACGTAGCTACCACGTACTGCATCTAGGAGCACTAAGCAATGGCAACACGCTCTTAGAAACCTTATTTTTCGAAATAAGGGTATTTTTTTATTTTATTTGCTTTGAGCGTGACAATAAATTGCACTTTGAAAAATGCTGGGCAGCTACGACATAGAATCGACAAGAAATTGACAAATAATAAAATAAAATAAATGACATATCGTATATCATTTTCAAACCAATAAATTTATATTATTTAAAAGAAAACTTTTAAGTTTAAACTTAATATTTTTAGAAGTAAGATTCTTCTTTAAATAACTTAAAATACTATATGTTCACTGCGCTTGTTCTTTTGATTAAAAACTAGGTAATTTCTTATTGATGCATATGTCATATTGTTAGTTCTAGTAATTTATTTCAATCATATTTAATCAAACCCTGCAACGCAATGTAAATTCCGGTACCAATCTATATTAATATTTCAATCAGGATAGATGTTATTAGTTAATTAATCTATAACAGGGGTTAATATGAATATGTAGGCTGATTTAATAGATGATATTAAAATATATACGCAATATATCACTTGTATCTACCTACAAATAATTATAAGGTTAAATGAGAAAAGGCAAGTACAGAATTCCCAAAGAGGATCGATTTCAAGCTGACGGCCAGTTTTGCCCGCGACTTCGCCCGTGTAAATTGTAACTGCGAAAGCGATTGATAATTTTCTGCCAAACTTTCACCACCCGTTATAAGTCTTAACCACGTGCATACCAAAGTTTATCAAAATCGGTCAAGAGGTTTAGCCGTGAAAGCGGAACAGACAGATAGACTTTTGTTTTTAATAATATTAGTATAGATTCAATTCAAACATTAAACAACACGAAAAAAAATCACCCAGAATAAAATATATTGTTGCTAGCAAAAAGTATAGTGAACCAATTTTATCCAATAAAATAAAAACAGGTTGAACTGGGATGAGCAGACGTTGAGACAACTTGGACGCCGTCCAGGGGTCGTGGCCTGGGAAAATGGAATCGGACAGAGAAGAATCAGGTGATTACATAATGTTAATAATAGGTCATAAAAGGTGGAGTCATGGCGTTGTGATTGTTGTTCTTAGCTTGAGACTGGTTGAATGGGACTACCAAACTTATAGAAATGACGAAAATCTATTATACGATATATATATATATAGATATAACAAATGACGAAATTCTATTATATGTATAGGTTGTTTGAAATATTTGCTACTGTTAAATATTACATTTCATCTCATCACAGTTCGCAGACTTTACTCAATGTGTTCAATATCTTCAAGATCTGCAATATTTGTCCATAATTTTCTGGATGCGGCTCACTCAAAAGGGATAGACACATTTGTTTTATTTAGAGTACTTAAACTTTATACTAGAATTATATAGGTATCTATTTTATACAAGACGATTTTGTAAACACAAACAAAATTGTTATATACATATATTGGATTCAAGTATTCAAATATATTTGTAGTAAAAACTGTCATTTCTCCCCATAAATACTTATTTACTAATTAGCTGATCGGGCTTAGTACCGAAAATTTAAATGGCATTAAAGTTGGGCACCAGTCAAATTTTATTGACTTTAACTTTAAACCATACGCATTTTTTTACAAACGGTGATAGCGGCTCGCAGGTTAAAGTTAACGTCAAAATTTACTGGTGTATCTAAGACTAAGCCCATATATATGTTTTTTAAATACATAAATAAAATGTTCTTATTTTGGGACTCAAAAACCCACCCTGCGTATATTCGATACATTATCAAAATTTTTTCGTATTCGTTGACTTTAACAAATCTTTTGTAAGAGCCCAGTGATTGATGTTGCCTTGGAAGGCTTCTTAGAAATGAAATTTATTGTGCAAATATCAATAACAATTTCTACTCAAATGGGGTTATGCTAATTGCTTGGAGTCTATTTCATTTAGATTTGTAAAATGATTCACAGAAATTCGAGAGATTATTTATTATCGAAAATATGTATAAAAAGGTAGGTATTTAACTTTTTACCTAATTAAACTTGTTCTAAACTTCATGAATAGTTTTAGTTATATTTGTAATTCATGAATTAATGTAAATTTAAAGTAGAGTTCATAATTTCAGCCTCTTTGTGCCCACTGCTGAGCATAGGCTTCTGTTCGCGTACGTCCTCTGTCCTGTGCTTCTCTCATCTATGTATAAAAAAATGAAAAGGTAGAGTTATTCAAAGTTAAATCCGAACCTGTATAAATAAAAATTAATCAATACAGTACCTGCCGTGGAATGAACTGGGTTACATATAAGTAGATACTCAGTCTATTATGGTATTTGAAAATGTAATAAAATTACATGTCTTAATTATTTCAATTATATAACAATACATAAAAATCCCTACTACTTACGAAGTATCGAAACAAAACAAATAAATCAACGTCACAAATGAGATCTTTCATAATTGTTACGTCTTAATAAATTAAAACGATGAAAACGAGCGGCTAATTATTTTTTCCGTTGTTCTAAATACGCCGCCATTATTATCGATAAATTGGACGAATCAGGATAAGCGGCGGATACTGTGGACAGCTAAAAAAGGAATTCCCGTTTTGATACGAAAAAATAATCTTTATTATTGAGATGTTTTATTTTTCGGCCGATGTTATCTTTTTCGTCGAAGCTACTATACTATAACATAGAAATAGGATTATTTAAAAGTTAGAAGTGTGTCCCATAATTATGGGAAGCGAAGGAATGGAATCGTCTTAACTAAAAAAATCTTTTTTTAGTTAAGACGATTCAATTCCTTCGTTGGGACTCGATCCTGGGTATGGTGCACCCAGGATTGGTCATGCGTCGATTATTGTCATGCAATGTTTATCAGCGTGCATTGTCATCCAAACTAGACTATTTCAGTTTCAAATTCAAATTCAAATTTTTCAAGTATTGTGGAAATTCGTGCAGTGAATAAAAGACTCCCTGTATTGGGTGAAGTAGTCCTTTTTCCTTATCCTACTAAAATACACGATTTATATTTATTCAATTTGATATATAAATTAATATCTTTATTATTTTTATGTGTGTGTAAAATTTCAAACTGTCCTTCAAGGTGCTCTTTCTATACATTTTTCAGATTTCTGCGATTGTTATGAACGCCACCGACTCTTGTCCTTGTTTTAAGCAGATAATCGCGTTTACGAGGAATTGGAGTAGCTGTTTTTGTAACGAGAGACGAGTGGGGAAGTCAGATATTTTTGTATTATCTTCCTTATTATTTGTTTTAAGAATAAGCATATTTTTTTACGAAAGCTGCCTTTGTAGTTTACCTTGAGTTGTTTGTGGTGCTTACATTTAGAAATAACAATATTATATTAGCGTGCTTTGATCCGCCTTGTCACAAGTACAGTGCGTACGTCACATCTTTATATATTACGGAGTGGATAGACTTTTGAAAATCGAAAGCCTTGTTTAGCTTTAGCTGTATGTAGTATACGCACGAGACTGTCTGACACATTGATAGCCTGAGAAGAATCTCTCGTACTATTTCCCTTGATTGACTAATACGATCTGTGCAGAAAGAGGCGCAGTTTATTACGATATAGATAAATCTTTATTTTTTCGCTCCTAGGCCAGTTTTCATACATTTAAATAAATATAATTGTACTGATAAAAAAAATAAAGCAATACTCGTATATGTAATGTTTATAAAGTAAAATAAATATTACTCATAGGTATGGGAAGACAGAAGACTTTATAAACTAATATTTTTTTATCTAAATCAAAATTTGGTCATCTATTACGTGTGGTACTTACTGGCCAGAAATATAACTGAACACTAAATGCTATTTTGGTATTGTATAATTTTGAATCGTGTTTTCTAAATTCAAAATTACGAAGCATTGCAACAAGTTTACATAAGTAGCGAATATTCTAATATACTCACATTGTATACTAAGATGAGTGACTTGGCTCGCTGTCTCTCCAAAGTCGTTGGCCGCTCTGCAAGAGTAGTCTCCGCCGTTGTCCCGAGCTACCTTCTGCAGGACCAGCGACTTCGTGCTGACTATCACTCCGGATACCACGTTGTGTAATACTGGTTTGTCCTGTTGGAAAAAAATCTAACATTAAAGTAAGAAAATTTGTGATCTATTCATTTAAAATTATTCAAAATAAAACAATTGTCTATGGTGTTATAAATTGCTATTTGTTCTGAATAATTTTCTTTTTTTTATAATCTTAAAATTTTAAAGTTCAGTTCAATTAAAATTCTGAATTAAAATAAATAATTTTGCCTAGTATGTCTCTAGGATATAAGGAAAGATAAAGTTCAAAATCCAAATTTCACTTTAGACAGTGATTCCACACATGCACTCAAACTGAACCAATTTCGTAGATTTTGCTAGTACATTTACTAAACTAACATTCAAGTTCAATTCAACGGGCAGCAACTTCTGTATCTCGCATAACCACAGTGCTAATGTCATTTTGTGAGCGTAATGTCTGAAGTCTCGCTTGTAACGGGAGTTGCAAGCTTCAAACTATTTAATTAACTCTACAACTGCGGGTTTGTTACACTTACACTCGAATAAGAGAATTTTTGGTATTGTCTCAGTCAGACCATGATTAATTTATGAATAAACATAAGTTAAAAAATACTAAGAATGTTCTACGTTCTAGTACCTACGTCGATATTGGTGACTTGCTCAATTGTTTTAAAATATTTCATCGTTCTATTTTCAAATATTTAGCGTGACTTATAATCTATAGGTATATATAGATTTTCCATGTGGCAATGCATTAGGTCTGTAAATTTTATTTACATTATTTTATTTCAATGGTTAGCTACTTATATATTTATCTAATATGTTTACTACTTAAAAGAACATAAGAACGCAGAACAATTTATCATGTTCAAGGAAAATTTATATAAATAGCGAAGAACGAAAACAAAACTGTTGACCCAACTGATCGCTCTATTTGTACGGGTCCGAAAACATACTTCATTTTTATAGAGATATACAGCTTTCTCTGCTAGCCATATTATAAAAGAGTTTCAGACATTTTCAGAGAGCATATAATATTTTATAACTCTTTCTTTTTAATATTAAAAGAATCAAAAAACCCTTTATATTTTCATTATTTGTATACTTTGACGTACGCTGTACGCACACGCATGTACGCACATAATGTAAACAGTTTCTTTTCAATTATATCCTAAATCCGATAGATGGGAACCGTAAATGTTAGTTAAATTAAATTAAATTATTGTGCACACATTGAATAAAAAGTCAAATACGGACTGATTTGTAAAATCGATTTTCTCATAAAATGCTATAAATTACTTTTTTAGATTATTATGGCGAGTACAATAACTCATTAGAAATTGGAAAAAACAATTTTATCAAGAGAAACACTAATCATGGTTGCCGCAAAGCTCTGAAAAATATGGAAACTCGAAACTCAATGTATGCAATCACCTTAATTAGTACCACTTTTTTGTGTGATTTTATTTGTTAAGTATGTGTAGGTGCAAGAAATATCTGACTGAAAATGTGATAGCCAAAATAAAAAAAATACATACGTTATGGTACCACGTGATACGATGCTCCTTAGGATTGGCCCGCACTGAGCACTCGAAGTACACGTCGTCACCCTCCTTTATGTCGTGGGGATTGAGGGTGCTGCCCAGGGACAACGATACCACGGGTGGGTCTGACAAAAAAGAAATATAGAAAATATTGAATACTAACAATTGCACGCAGCTACTAGCTGTAGCGTAATTTCAACTCGGGTCGGTTTTACCGTGAAAACTGTGACTGACAGACTTTCGCATTTATAATATTAGAATGGATACTATGGTATGTGTGAAAGTCATTGGTATGCTAATTTATGAATACTGTTTTTTTTATTTTCGTGATCGATATAGAAATAAATGAAAGAAACACAGTTATTTTCGGGTGTCATTTTGAATTATATAATAACATATTTTGTAATTCCGATTAATTATTCAGCTAGTTTTGAGTAGCGCTGTAAACTAAACAAGAGTAAATACATTTTAATGTATGATCTGGCTTCTTTTCCAACTAAGCATCCACCGTTTTTCCGCCATCAAATAAGTCTCACCGCAACCGCGAGCAAACGCGCGGGGCACCGCTAGCTGACGCCCCCTCTTTATTGCAAAACCACGCTTCGAACACGCTGCGCTGCGTTCACTGTGTAACTGACGTTTTTCTAATCAGACATTTTTCACACGCTATAAACGTTTGAATATGGAATGCTTTTATTTTTAAAATTGGCTTGTCCGTTATGGAAAATAGAGGTATAATCTATGGTATTTATGTCAGTTGAAGTTTATATTTTTAACTTATTTCTAAAACATTGTCATATGGACTCTACACTTTATTTACAAACCGAATTAATATTTTTAAAAATCTCCCACAATTAATCACGACTTCTTAGTCTTTCAACTTAAAACTTTGCAAACAAAATTATGCCATCTGGTTGGATGCTACAGAGCCACAGACAGGCAAATACAGTCACAATCTAGTCAAAGTCATAACATCCCTTCTGGTCTGGCGTCAAAAATAAATGCATGATGACATAACCAACAATCCAAGGTGCATTACGAATTTGAATCTCGGCTGATTAAAAATAATCATCTTAACTTAGGATGGTCAAAAGAAACACTGGCGATATGATTGGCTCCTAAAAGAAAATTTTGAACAGTAAATTAATAATCCACAATTTTACTAAAGCATTTTACCTACTAAATTATTTCTTGATGCAAAGAAAGAGGGTCTTTGATTGATATTTGAATTGACTTAAAGGAATATCTGGGCTGGAATATTCAACGTAAAATCTGTGAGCAAATAAAAGAGACTCTACTAAAGTAAATTTTGAAAATAAAAATACAGATACTAGAAAGATTTACATTCAAAGCTTTGAATATGAGTAAGACCATAATTTAAGAGGATTTTTTCAATATGAAATATTAATAATGAGGCTAAGATGATAATAGTTGGTGCTTTTGATATAAACACACAAAAGGCTTTCCTCGGGGCCTAATGATAACATAACCCTCCTTAATGTATTCTAATATGTTCAGTTTCTGAGAAATGGTTCAGAATATGATCCGATTACAATCAAGTAGGACTTAATATTTTATACATTAATTTTTATTTCCTAAGTACTGTATCCTGGGGCTCAGTTCCCGTCCAACTTTTGAGATACAAACTATTCCAGAATGTAAATAAACATTTGAGAATGAGACTGCAGTTCGTTACATGAATGTTATATCTACCTATTCCTTTTTTGAATTTATAAAAACATTGTGGCCGGCCAGTAATATTCTTCGTTATTTAATTCAATAATAATTATTACTTAGTATTTTATTATTCCAAATTTAAAATGATGAATAAAGTCGATACTCTTCATTGGTTGCAGCGTAAATAGTATTTTTAAACATGTCTTTTACACGGTAATTTTTTGTAATAAAAAAAGTTACAAATTTTATTGCATCGTCGAATCCATCCATCAGCAAAGACCACGAGGATTACCCTCGAAAGTCAGCATAGCTACTACAGGTGCTACTTATACGTGGCCGTAGCCGCTACTGACACTTTATTAGCCATTATAGTCGTATAACGACGTAGCCACCGCCGCCGGGACGTCCTCCAAATAAACATTTACGATTTCTCCCTTAAAACTGTTGGGAAAACGATTCGCGAGGGCGACGAAATTCCCCCTTCTAAATGCGTTACGGTTCGCCAAGCAGAAGTGAACAGAATTTATTTATATTTGGAAATAAATTTCCTCTGTCGTAATAGAGTCAGTGCTTCCCTTTCAAAATGCTGTGTGTTTAGAGACAAAGATTTGTAGGAAATCTGTGGCCTTGTAGCTTGTACCTTTACGAATGTTGGATATAAAATGAATCTTGAACTGGTATGGTATTAGCTCGATCAGTTAATTTAATACTTATAATTAATACTTACAATAAAAGGCTTTGTTAACAGAAACAGAAAAATCAAATTAATGTTGTAATTTTTCTTAAATTCCACAATGCTTGCTGACGTTGCTCTAGTGGTATTAGATATAAGAGCGATTTTATAAATATTTTTAGCACTTTCCTGAAAGTTGAAAATATTAAGTTAAAAGAAAGTCAAGCAAGATGTCGATAATATAGTTTTATATATGGTTAAACTTCTATACTAGCGGTGTTCTAAGTTTCCTCGCTCATTTTAGAGTGGCCGTCGCCATTGAAGAAGTGTTTAACGCCTTTGTGGGAAAAAGCCGAGAAATTAAAATTGTTTAGCGCCATACGGTCGTACGGACATTCGCGCCTTAAATTTATGTGAACACAGAATGCTACGCGAGGCGAAACCATCTAACGTGATGAAACAAATTTCTCAGTACTCATTTGTTAAATTGTTCAGATTAATTTACACCCCTGGTGTTGCAGGCGTCCATAGGCTGCGGTAACCACTTGCCACCAGGTGGTTCGTATGCCTGTTCGCTTGCTCAGTAGTACATAACAACTTTTACATCCTCGTATAACATTTCTTATCCAAGAAGGTATATTAAAAATGAACTGCAAATTAAAATTTTGCTATGACCGTACTGTTCGTAGATATGCGCGAGTTTTTCTGGTGCTCTAGACTTTTGTACTCGTAATAGAGTGTCGTTCGATAGAATCAGGTTTCTATGTCCCGTTTATTAAGTAATTTAGTGAATTTTTTGTCGAAGTCCCATATCTGCGAATATGAAATTACCTTGGAAGAAATAAAATTAATTACATCGAATTTGAATTCCCGTAGAATTACTTGTATTTTGAATTTTTTATTAACAAATATTTAGATTTTTTCTTGAGTACAGAATGTAAGATATAACATTATTTTTTACATCAATTTGGTTAATAAGATTAAAATATTCATATTCGTGCATGGGCGTGATTGAATCATATTAAGTGCGTAGTCTAGGTCATATTAACCATTTATAAAAACAATAGTGTTACCATTAGTCAATAGCCTGACAACTAAGGATGTCAAAAACCGTTCGAGGTGGAGGAGAAAAGGCAGGAAACGGACCCTGGGCTCCAACGCTCAATGGTGAAAGAAACCGGGAAAACGGTCTAAGATAATAAGAGAGAGAAAGAGAGACAAACAATAATGTTACACGAAATTCAAATTCCAATAAAATCAAAACGATTCTAAAACGAAAACCGCTCAAGGAATCTTAATTGATTCCATTGTTGTTATAATCCTTCCGTGAGTTGTTAGAAAATTAGGAGGCTGTTTAGGTATTATTGTGCTCCGGCGCTTGTAAGCCCAAGTTAAGGCTTAAGCATGACTTAAGCCAATCCGCGGCGCTCGTCTGCCGTGAAGTGACGGCTTTCGTCAAATGCCGGTGACGTACGGAACTCTGATCCGGGATGGATCCGATATTCTTGGTTCGGTAATCCGTCCGTTTTATCTATGGATGTAGAAAAAAAATCCTATTTAATGGGTTGATTTATGTTGTATTGCGGGGAAAAAATTCGTGTCATCTGATATTTTGGTGGTTTCGATAGATTGAAAGGAAACGAAAAACCACGCGAATAATTTCATTACGTAATTCATGATTTTTCGACCGATTACAATGTCGCGAGTTAGACTTTTTAACTATTATGAATATAACACATCAGCTGGGCCGCATGCCTGTTTACTTGCCCAGTAGTAAAAAAATATAATTTTACGGTGACATATAATTTTAATTGAAGTTGACCCAACGGATTTGATAAAAAATATTAAGACAGTACCTACTACATTCTTAGGGCAGCTCCTAACTTCAAGCCATTCAGCTTAATTTTGATTGCCTTGATTTTAATTACCCAGCTGAATTTAATCGCTTAACAACTTTTAATTGCTGTACTAAATTCGAATTTTCAAGTTAGCAGTGGGGAAATTTTAAATTACTAGCTTTGGTAGAAAAACTGTTTTATTTTGCACGTTAATTGGCTGAATAAAGATTCAACATAAAATGTATGTATCCATCATAATACCGGAATCTTTTGTTAATAAAAGATTCCGGAATTATGAGATCCTATCTCAAGATTAATCTTGAGACATTGAAATTGTTAAATGAGTGTGTAATATAGTAATATCGCTTTTGCAATAGGTATGAATTTCTTTGAGTACATAATTCCAATTTTGAAAAAATAATCGGAGCAGTTATGATGTTATTGATGTCTAAATTTCCCTCCAAAATTTTCCGAGCTGCGACCCTAGTGGGAATTAGTTTTAGTTGGTTTTAGTTCTCAACACGTGTTACGCGTCGCGTTTGGTTTAATTGCGTTTTAGTGAGTCGACGACGACCGTTCCATATTAGGGTCGGGGTAATGTTGACAATTGTCTTGCGACTCGGCCACACGTCAACACGTATTAACCTATTAATTTTTAGACCGTCCTACCCTCGTAAAAGTAGTTTTCAGCTTTAACGATTTCGCATTTAATTTTGTTTTACAATTCGCTGTTTAGAAACTAAAAGGCCACAAACTAAAATTATCACAAAGTGTTACAATAATAATAAATTAATATTTAAGTTCACTTTAACATTTGTTAAAATGAAACATGGTGACGCATCAATAGAATTTTCTGACCTTGTCAACTACCCTAATATTACGTCATTTTAATATTCTTGTGACATGTGAGTAAAGACGGCAGTGTTAGCAGAGCAACGAACAAAGGGGAATTAATCCTTAGACAGGAAGGTGCCACTGGCCGAGTTGGCGTAAGCTGCCTCTACTACGGCCACAGCTTAAAGCTCGTCTACACTGTATATGCGATTTTATATAGTAAGCTAAGTATTCTATAAAATAGTACATAGAATGTACCAGTAGCTTCTCAACATTTAAATGTCCCCACTTTCTTATGGATGGATAAGGAAGAGCTTCTCCACTTCATTGAGGAAATTGTATACAAAATTTTTCGTTCTCGACTGTGTATGCCCCGACTCGATACTAAAATAACTTGTAATATAGCTTGTACTAATATTGTATAAATAAAATAAAAAAATTGTTTTATTTTATTTTAATATTGTATAAACTGTTACCTGGTAAAGTTGAGTTTGTGCATTGTTTCTTCTCCATTTGCGCTTTGGAGGTATTTATAAACTTAGTTTTAAGTAATTTTATTGATGTTAACGATATAAGAGGGCTGTGAATAAAGTCTATATTTTCATTTTGATTTTGCCAACGCATCATGCCATTGTTGTACTCTTTAGCTCTTTTGAACACACATTCTTGGTGGTGACGCCTCAAAGCCTAGACACCACTAAAGTACACCACGATCGGTGGCCTGTCTAACGTCGGCCCTCTTTGGGAATGTTCTTGTTGTCTCCCAGTTGTCAAAGCTTTCTTATCACGTAGTCGCACCACTAGCTCTAGTTTTACTGTCTTGAGTTAATTACCGGACTGGATTGTTTATGTATGGAATTGACTTATTCTATTCTTATATCTTCTGGTCTAGGTGTAAATATAAACATATCTATCCCTGATTTACTGTATGATTTGAAGTTTCGAGACATGTAGGGGTCAATGTATTGTACAAATAATGCTTTTTTCGATGTTTCGTCTCAGATGTTCAGGTTTCTCACACACACAAAATATGTTTGAAAACATTATTATTATAGCTTGTAATGTGTAATAGACCTAAAATAGACAGCGTTAGTTGAGAAGTTAGCGCCAGTGGAACGAATAAACTGTTACTCGGTAAAGTTGGGGACGCATCACGCCTTGCTGAGCCTGGCTATACTGTCATAGACTAAAGACTTAACCATAGGATAGGTTGTGTCCGTAAGTTTTCGTGTCGTTCCAAATAAAGAAACAGATACTTGAAGCTTTACTGTTCTTTTTGACTTTCTTGTTTGCGTGCTAACATCGATCTTCCTTATAGTATTCATGCTTGGAATTTTATGAATAATTATATGCAACAAATATATACTGAAAAGTGGGAAACTTTTTTGAATTGCTAAAGTCGTAATTTTTTCTGATATACTTAATTTTTAAATTCAAAACTTAATTATCATTAAGAATTGTCATTAGTCTCGAGTTTCCAGAAGGCACAATTACAGTTACTTCTTAATTCTCAAGGCTACTAAACGAATATTGCGACAAAATAAGCAATGAAGGCGCTGGCTTAACCAGTTTTAACCAGTTTGCACATCTCCGACGTCGTTCGGTTTAATTATCATTGCCACTTGAGTACGCTCCCCGTCTACGACACACAGACTTAGCGGGTTTTTAAACGGAATAATTTCAACTTAGTTACTCTACTTAGCTTGCGAGATGTAAGGTTAACGAATTTGCAGGATTCTACTAATTGGGACAGTAAAACGCTCGTGGCATCCCAAACGCTGGCGACCGTAGACTAATGTAAAGCATTCAAGGTGGGACGTCACGCCGTTTTACTCACTACTGTCCAATTAATGAAATTAATAATGCATTTTACGACTATTCATTTGCTATGTTCGGTGTCTTATTTCACATTCTGTTACCGAATCTTGCTTCAACTGCTTCCAAAAGGCTAAGAAAATTATAATTGAAATCATGGACGGCATTAAAATAACATTTAGTTTAGTGGTTCAATAATCTCCTTTCAGGAATATATCGATAATATTTCTCAACAAACAATAGTTTCCAAGAAGTTTATTTTCTTCAAAAAGAGCTAAAGGTTTCAAATACAATGCGAATTGTTAATTTATTTCAATTTAGACTAACACAAAAAGGTGTCTGCTCTCAATGTGATAGCAATTATTTAACAGCAAAAACGTACTGTTAATTATAATTTGTCGGCTGTACGCTAACAGAGAACAAAAGCTGAAATTCAGCGAATCCTGAGTTAGCTAAATGTTCCAATCTCTCTACATTGTTTCCAACAGATATCTTTCGGAATAGCAAAGAGAATTTCCTCTTATTTTAATAAACGTACGGTTGCGTTAAATCTAAACTGTATTTTTGGTTTTATTTGCGGAACGGTTGCATTTATATCCGAATTTTATTTTGAAACGTATTCAAATGAAACTGGCATGTTATATTCATGGTTCTGACTAATGTATTCTATCCATTAATAACGGACCTATTTATAAATAACACAGACCACTCAGTGATCTATATTCAGAAAAATTCAATTGCTTTTTTTTCCACAATCATTTTGATTTTTTTTATTGGAAAAGATTTAATAAAATGACTTACAAACGACGTCCAACTTGAAGGAGTCTTCAATGCTCTGGTCTGGGAGCGCATTGTTGTCTGCTTGGCACTTGAGCTGGACACCGTCATCTTCTGGTAACGGCATGAAGGACAAACTGCTGCTCACCCATGTCTCGTTTTGACTTTCTGCTATCTAGAGAAGGAAATATATCATTTCATATTATTATGTAATAGCCATTTATGTCCTAGTACTCAAAGTCTTCTCTCTCTCTCTTTCTCTCTCTCATATTAGCGTTTTCCCGGTTCCTTCCTCAGCCGTTGAGCGTCGAAGCTCGGGGTCGGATTCCCTGCTTTTTTGTCACCATTGGCATCCTTAGCCGGTCGTACGCATAACATCCTGGACCGAATCAAGTCTTGCATTTACCCCTTCAATCAAATATTTATCCCTATGTAATTTGCCAAAGTCTACTTTCTTATTCTATATTGACGGACGGTCCAGTGCTATTATAGCCTTTATTGAACTTGGAGTGCATTCAATTTTGTTTCTGAATATATATAATAAGAGGTAAAAATGGTGGAAAAATGTATTAAATTAAGCATTTTTTTTGTTGTATTTAAATATTTGTTGTATATATAAAATCGGTCTTGAAAAAAACATTATCCTCAAATTAAATAAGCGAGTTACTATGAATCTGTTTCATAAAAATGTAATTTATGAATACTATAATTTTCTTAAAATTAGATTACACTAATTGATAGAAAATAATATTGTAATTATCTCTACAAGGTATTACCTTTCCTCTTTTGAATTTCCTATTGTCCTTGAACCATGTAAGGCGAGCTGGTGGTCTACTGCCCTCTGACACGCAGGTGAGGGTCGTGTACCGTTCCGACGATAATGATGTCGGCTTGTTCAGGATCTCAACCATTGTAGGCTTTACTGTAATAAAAAAAAAATAGTTACATAGATATTTTTACATAGATTCAGTTCCAATAGTACATTTTATTAAAAATGAATGTATCATCTATTGATTTATTCATTAAAATCGATAAGATTTTTGAGCTATTAAGAAAAAAACCCGTGAAAACCACTCACGATTCATCTCCAAGCGGACGGTCTTCTCTTGTGGGCTGACGAGGTTAGTATTGGAAGCTCTGCACTTGAAGGTGGTGTTCAGGTGGTTCCTCCTGACGTGAGGCAGTTCTAACCGATTCACCACCACGTGCGTGTCAGTCTTCTCACCGATGTACTGCGGGGCGGGCGTGCCGTCGATCAGCCACATCACCGTAGGCGCTGGCCTTCCTGAGAACAAATATTATACAATTATGATAGTTTTTCTTTGTGTTGTCATCTCTCACTTTTCAGTATTTGATATGAAATAACGAGACAAACAATAACTATTTCGAGGCTATTTCAGAGGATAACGTTTTTAGTTTGATTAAGGGTGTCAAACATATTGCTATTCTCTCTACGAACGAACTCCAAGCCTAATCAGAGAATTAAATTTTTATTAATAACGCGGTTAGATTTCAAAAGATCGACTGGAGAGAAAATGTCTTTATCACTAACTGCAGCTTTATCTCTCTCTTTCACATCTTTCAGTATTCCCTGTAGTATTAGGGGCTGTAACGCCACGAAGACAAGTCAGCGTGCAAAATAAACTTCAAAATCTTGAAGGTTTGACTGTGATTATACAACCAGCCGCCGCCTAATGTGGACCCTCCATGGGAATGCTATGCCTCTTAGCTGCCGAGTCTATGTGTCTCTTAGTCGCCTCGTACGACAACCACGAGATCATTTGGAGTGGTCCTATATTATAGGGCGGGACCACATGCCTCTTTACAGACTTCATATCAAACAGATAAAAAACTGTTGGTCGACCCGACGCCCGTACATTTTCTGAGTAAACAAAATAGTTGATATACTTCAGTTAGTCACTTCAGTGTTGTCAGTTAAGTCAGAATAGAAATAAAGGTTTCTCCAAATCTTCATTTCTAAAATACAATTGCAATTTCACTGATATTGAATGTATAAGTTTGTCTCACATTAAATTTTACTCAAAATATAGAGTGACATATTAAGGATAGATAGATATCAGAATATAATCTCTGTGGGTATTACCTAGATAAATAATAGGTTAGGTGAATGTATTCGTATTAAATCTATTTTAATTAATACTGTTGATTTTAATTAGTAAGTTAATGAGTGATAAATTTTAACAATATGATTATAAATTTTGATCCACGACTTCGAAGTCACATCAAAGTTAAAAAATAAATAACAAGCATGAATAATGAAACACCGTCTGTCTGTCCTACTCAACCACTAACCATTAATTGATACTCCAGCCTAGACAATGATCGTCGGCAGACATAATAATTGAACTTTAAATAGAACAATTAATATCGACAAATTGTCTTCAACCAAACCAATGAAAGCTGGTCTTGAAATGAACGGCTAGTCACAGTTTAAACTGGGCGAGTCGTATGGGTGAGTTCGCGCGAAATAGTGCGCACTAACCAAAAATATTACGTTTTATCTCGAGTCAAGACTTGGTTGTGTAAAACCTTCTTTTACTCTGTTTTATTTTTGTTTTCTATTTTATATTACAGCTTAGCTGTAATAGGTGCAAGCATGTATCTAAAATTGTAATTATTTTATTCAAGTATTTTTGGGCGTTTGATAAAAAGCAAGTTCTAGAAGCATTGTCGATTAATACTCAGGCAGTGACGCTCAATGTGAACCTAAGGGTTAAAACGAAGAGTGTAATTAATAAGTTCATAACGACTTTACTTGTCTTGGAGTGACGATCAACCAAGTTTGGCGTTTAATGTGACTACCTAGTACATCGATCAATATAGTTTCTGCCTAAATAATTGGTCTTATAAATGTGTACTATTTATCACAACTTAGCATGAAGTTGGTAGCTGTTAATCAATTAACCAATACGTAGTTTGGTGCGCTTTCCGCTAATAGATACCGAACAAGGTTTGTGTACAAAGCTGAGAGTAACAGTTGTTAATATTATATTGATTGGAGTTATCTTCTGGTATATATATAGCAGCTATACTTTTTCTAGGTATTGCGCTGCATTTTTTTTATTTGAAAATTTTGTATCTCAGGCTTTTATATATAACAACAGAATAGAGATATTTTAATATCAAGATAATATTAAGATATTTTATTTTGTCTTTTTTATATATAACAACAATACCTAGAATAAGTATAGCTGCTGTATTTTTAAAATATATGACTAGGCAAAGTCAGGAGCCATAATGCGAAACAAGGTGGGTACTTTATTCTCAACATATAAGTTTCCAGAAGGAAATATAACTTGAAACACTCCAGTATTCTCTAATTTCTCCGTCAAAGTTGTAAGGAGTGACAGTAAATTGATTAAGAAACGCGTTTATATTTAGTAATATTGTGTACCTCGCAAAGTTTTTTAATTCAAATTCAAAATTCTTTATTTAATATAGGATGATATACATCACTTATTGATGTCAAAAAGAATAAAAATTGGAAATTTTTGGAAATAAAAATCTATTTTTATTAAAATGTCAATTCTAAATAACTTTGACGTACATCCGCCCATACATTAATTCGTTTTAAAAAGCCTGATACATTACCAAAATGTGTTTTATCAATACAATCTTAGTATAATAGGTATCCTATCTTACTCGTGCAATATAAGTTTGTAGTACTCGTATCTGGTAAATGAACGGTAGTTATCTTTATTTTATAGATTATAAGTATTTTCCTTCATAGCTCTGGCTATTTGGTCCATTGGTGTGTATAAGTTCGACTGCAGACGCTAGATAGCAGTCGTAAAACTCAACTCGATTACAAAGATTCGAGACACAATGTATAATCAATTGTTTTTGGTAGCAGCTCCTGGTCAGTAGAGTTGTCTACCAGTTTACTTAGACCGATCAATGAGCCCAACATACAATTATGATTTGACAACAGTGCTGGTATACACTCCATAGGAAAGAAACAGTATATATTACTATATATACCTCCATCACTGACTATCCCAAAAGCAGACGTAACATTTAGAGTCAAAGAGTCGGACTGCCTTGGGCAAAAACCATTATACCCGTGTAAATCGGGCTTTATATCCATTTCAACCATTCGGAGCTACAATCGACCATGAAAACGATCTACAAAGTCGGTGCGAGGGATGACAACTCGCTAATCCCGGAGGCTATGCATAATACCGACTCGAAACATTAAGCTGTGGGGATTAAACGGTTCATACAAGAAGATTCGCAACTTAGAATCATGTTAAGAAAATATTATATTATGCGTGGAAGTTAATATGGCGTGCGAAGGTGTTCCGTGTGTAGGTAGTAAAGGGAATATCGCAATTTGTATTTTGTTTTCTTAGAATAATTATGCTAGCTTATACATAAGTAGTGAATAGATCAATAATGTGTCTATTTGTTTCTAATAACTTAAATATAACTTTGCGTTTATTTGTAATTGAAAAACTCTTCTGATTTTATAATCAGATATAAGTAAAGTTGCAAAGATATTTTGACTGCGTTGATTTCGACGTTACAATCTTGTTATGTATAATTTTTTTTTTTAATTGAAGCAAAGTATATACTAAAAATTAGGTATTTGATTAGTTAGGCATTTTATATAAAGATATATCTTTAACGCCGAATTTAATTCAAGAAGTAGGTAGTGTAGTAGCACATGCTTTGTTATTCATGATTTTATTTATGATTTTTTAAAATTTTTTTTAGTGACATGGAAATCGGGGGGTTTAAAAAAAATGATTATATCAACCTTTTTAGTGCAGTGTAGGTACCAAAATTAGCATTTTCATTTCTACACGTGGTGGTTGGATAAACAGCCCACGAATGTTAACCCTAAAAGTTAATTATTACTAAATGGTTAAAACTACGATCCACGGTAGCATATTAAAATTGATATAATTTTCAGAATCTTAAAATTATTGCATTATTTAATCTCTTTGGAATTTCGGAGTGTCAATTTTCTTTATTTTTCTAGATTACAAAATAGAATTTTTCACACAACAAGCTGCTTATACCTTTATCCCTTGAGATATAACAAAATTTACTGACAAATTTAGAATTGTTTGTTTGCCTCAGAAAACATTATTTTATCAACACTATATATAACTTGTATACAATAATTCTCTACGGCCTAAAATAAAGCGCTTTATCGTTTATCTTTTATACATGCCTTAGGGATTAGACTTGCGTATACTTACGTCGCTTAAGTTCGACTTTGCTGATGTAGGCAAAAATATATTTCATATAACATTTTGCTGTAAAAATACCTTCAAGGTCGCGTAAATTTGTGTTTATCTGAGAAAATATATATTCGTATATGGTGGAATCTTGCATACCTATTTATATGTATATTTTTAATATAAGGGAGCAGAAAACGAATTTACAAAAATTTTTTTGGCTGATCTATCAATAAAATACATTTATTTTTGTAGGGTTTTTGAAAAAATCTAGTATAACATATCAACTTACCTAAACGCATTATAAATAGATTACTATTAGTGTGATTTGAGGCGTGTGGTTTCCGCCTTAAAATAGGACCACTCCACGTCTTCGGGAGAATATGTACAATACTAACACATCACAACCTCTACACATTTCAAAAGAACTCAGGTCTTCGCACACATAATTAACTTAAAGGGTCCAATTTATCTCTTACTTCCCCTGTTATAAGGTTATCAGCGAAACTTTGGAGCCCTAAATCATTATATCGCGGCCAAATCTGTCGGGATAGGCCCGATGTCCACTAAAGTAAACGGGTGGAAAAAATATTTTATAGAGATAGTTGGTACAGTGGTTATATTTATAAAAAGTTATGTAATTGTAATCATCTATTTCTTAGTATAGGTAGACACATTGCTCGATCTATGAGAGAAGAGACTAATGTCCACTGGAGGATATAAGTTATCCAGCGCACACAATACGGGAGTTAATCTAAGTGGGTTTAGATCCCAATTTTTTATACGGCACGCTTGTGCGGATATGTTGCGATGGTTATAAAACACTTTATTGATGTATGAGGATACAATACAATGATTCCTTTACACTGATGGAAAATAGCATTTTCAAAGAGGTTTAAAATTAGGCCAACGGCTAGTCGGAAAATCAGAGCTTAAATCTTCATAACTCAAATAATTTTTTTTTGACACGGGTTTCGAACATCGGGAATATTAAGGCTTTCGGGAAAAATAAGAGAAAACTTAATAATAGATATTAAAACTTTAAACGCGACTTTAAAAATGTGATACACAATAAAAAGAACAATAGTGTAAACCCGGCTTTACTAGGTCAAAAGAAATTGATATAAATTTCTGCCGGCAAGCCCTGCCTAGTGGGGCGTCTAATTTCTTGTTGGAAGGCCTCCCTTCAGGCGATGGATAACTTTACACCGGGTGCCATTCCGAGCCGATCTCGAGTGACTTATCGGTAACTTTAACGGCGATATATCAAAGTAATCGCTTTAATTTCTCATCTCCCACTTCGGGTAGGACTTATGCTTATTCCTTGACTGATATTGTCGAGATTTGTGTCGGCGCACTCGCGATAATGTGTATCGATTTGTTAAGTTTGCCAATTTGCGTTACTTTGCCGGAGATGAGTTAAGTCTAAGGGAAAGTTATTTTTTATAATATTTTACGTTGCTATATTTTACGATTTTTTATATTACAAACATACATATTATAATGATCTGCAATAATAATCTAAAATGTTCCCACCTTCCCATGTTTAATGTAGTTATTTAAACTTACAATATGTTGTGAAAGTATATTTAAAAGAAAACTTCAGCCACTATACGTCACCAAAATATTTTTTCATATTTTATTACCTATATAAGAATTTCCTTGTCATATAGTTATACGCATTTGCTTTGGATGACCGTGCATATCATAACAATGCCAGGTCAACCAAATTAAACGTGTGTACAAAATTTCAGCTCAATCGCTACGTCTTTGGAAAAACTGCGATGAAGTTTGTTGCGCCGCTTCTTCTTCACTGCGGCTTAGAAGTCGGCAGGTAGACTTTTAAAGTAACTTTTGGACGGACGTTAATTTAGCGATGTATATCATCCTAAGTCGAATAAAGAATTTTGAATTTGCAAGAGTTCATCTAAACAAATATAGTTAACTTCGTATTTAATTAATAGATACACAAAACAAATTGCTATATAAGGCCCCTGGCACAGGCATTCTTTAGCTTAAAAAGTGGTCTTAACAACTGAATTGTCGTGTAATAATTAGTTACACAATAAACAATTTTCGTTTATTTTTACACACTTGCACACATTTATTGCAACTTAAAATAATGTAAAAACTTACCGCCCCTAACTTCGCATACTAGCACCAGCTCGTTGCCCTCCTCGAGCGGGCCGACTATGCCCGATACGTCACGACCCGACTTGTCGTACAGTATCAGCTGATGCGGTGGCACTGGAAAAAGACAATTTATTATAGCTATCATACAGATATATGTATATTGAAGCGTTGGTGGTGTATGATTAAGACGCCCAACTGTGTACTGAACGGGCCTAGGTCCCAATCTTACTTGTGCTACTTAGTTTCTATACTAATTTGACTCATATATTAGACAGAAGTCAGATTGTTTCATTGACGGTGATCTGGTAAAGGAAAAAATCATCGTGAGGAAACCTGCACTTAAGTTGGTGATTTAACAATTTTGGTTAATTCTCTCATCATCGAGTGCTCAGGTTGCATCTAGACTGTCATACCCAAAACTCGTAAGAAATTAAGCTGTAAATTAAAATTTGACTTTGACTGTACTGCCGGTCGTCTGACGTCAATCCTCATTGAGAATAATATTAGATGCCTCGCAGGAGACCCATATAATGATATTCTCCAGTGGACCTATTCTAGGACAGGGACCTAAAGTATCGGTTTGTCTTTGAGGGTTAGTTTGTGACGAGTTATTCAATTATCCGTAGAAGAATTAATTATAATATAGTAAGAAAATGCTTTTCAGAAATATATGGCTTAAATAATTACTATGGAAATATTAAAATAGTGTTAAATATTTATGTCATGTTAGCCTGACTTTTCGTGAGCGCTAAGTCGCTCAGTCCTTCTTGGAAATTAACGAAGTTGTTCCAGAAAGCTTAGTCTTGTATAACGATACAGTTTTATTTATATCCAATCTGCCAACGGGCAGATTGTATATAAATAAAACTAAAATGTTTTCTGAGTATCGTTTTTTATTCGATGAGAAATCGGAAACCGAAAATGTTTGGTTTTACATTTCAAAAATCGATAATAATAAAAAACCTGTTTTTTTATTATCCTACTAATATTGTAAATGCAAAAGTTTGTGTGCATGTATGAGTGTATGTTTGTTACTCTTTCACGTAAATTCTACTAGATGGATTGTTATAAAATTTGACACATGGGTAGAATATGACTTGGAATAACACGTAGGTTACCTATATATTCCCGAGGGAGCGAAACCCTGGGGCGTAGCTCGTTATGATTTAAATAAGAACTAAATAGGTATATATTTAGTAAAGCATAATATGACTACACACATTAATACTCACAAACACATACATACTCATAACAAACGTACACACATATACACACAAACTTTCGCATTTAGGATTTTTACAAGAAAAGCAAATGTTTTTGAGAAACAAAGATTAATCACACTAGAATCAACAGCGCGTTGTCATAATGTATTACGAAATATGCAAGCATCAAGAGAATGTTACTTATGAATAAACAGACGAGATGAGACACAGTATAAAATAAACAGTGGTTTAACTTTAAATATGATTGTTGGAAATAGCAACATTTTAGTATTGTATGTCTATGTTTGTCCATGTTTGTCTTTGATTATGTTTCAATAAATATATTGAAATATTATTAGGACTGTAATTAAATAGGGCTGATGTAATAAAAGGTCCGGAGGTGATAAAATGCGTGTATTCGTCCAGAAAAAGAGGGGGAGAGAAAGCGAGAAAGAGAGAGCACGCGGGAAATTAACGTATGTAAATTGTAGACTAGTTACTTTATATTAGTCTTATTCTCCTATTTATTGTATTTTAGATTATTTCGTCTAAAGGATTTAAAAAATCTTGTAACCTTATTTAACTAAAAGGAGTACTGTTACACAACTAATTACCACACTGTGGCATAGTGAAGCTACCCTTGCCTCCACTTAGCGCGACAAGGGGCGGTTATGGCAAAACGACCCCTATCACTTGTAAATGCTTTGTATTACACTCGCCGAAGGAAAACGTCCTCTGATACAATGTAGGTTGTGGCCAATTGAATAATGCAACGTTATGTGACAATACAATAACTTTCGACAACCCTGAGCAGGGTTTCAGCTTTGTGTTGCAAAAAACATGGGGTCTACAACAGTTTTGGGTTACACGATTAGTTATGATAAGCGAAGGCCCAAAGGGTTTGATGTTTGAAATCGAGACGTTGTTATAGGTAGGTATCGAGTTTGTTAAGGATTATGTCTAGTTTCATCGAAGTATAGGCAAACGTCTTCAAAGTTGTGTTGAAAAGATTTTGAGGATCAAAATGTCTGGTTAGTATTTATTATTTTATATTTTTTGTTTCTCTTCTTTGGCCAATAGGAAAGCGTAGTCGTTTTGCCATAATTTGTCGTATGGACTACGTGTGGAAAATTTTTCACTTCACTTTTCCAAAGCAGGCAAGTTAAAAATACGTGACAAATGCTGATGGAAATAAGGTATAAAATATTTTCTTTCAGGTATAAAATTTCTGGTATTATCACAACTATGATATGTTAGATTTTTTTAAATGTCATGTAATCAGCACTAAACTAACAACAAAAAACTTTCAACACACACTATTATAATACTTAGACATTAAAAATTAAATTAAAAAATACATAAACTTATAGACTGTGAAGTGGCCTAAAAATCCTCGTTATTTTCATTTTAATCCGATATACCATTTAAAAGATGGCGAGATAAACAAGAAATGAAGTAATATTCTATTAATATTCAAATGAACATTAATAGCGATAAGAGGAGTAGGAAAAGTGCGGTAATTTTCTGTTAGCCTGTCGCGGAACAAAGATCCATCGTGAAGTACGAAAAATGATCCAACATAAATGATTGATGTAACTTCTGATTGTATTAATAAGTCAAAGGTTTATGTTTAGGGACTGAATCCCTTTGGCGTCTCGTACGTTTTTTACTATACTTTTAACTTTTGGTACCTATATGTATTTCAATCATTATATTCGTATTGATTTGATAATAAACGTTTTATTATAATTGCGATATTCGACATATAGGTATATATTGTCTGTAAATATTGTTGTTCCTAAAGTTCCTATCGATACCCTTCCAAATCTCGTAACGACTATCACTACATACGTATTAACAGATATCATGTTGTTATAATGGAGTGTAGTTTCGCCCTAGAATAGGACCACTTCATATCCTCCTGTGGATATTGAAGGAACTTTTGACTAAGGTACATTATACGGTTAGGTATGTTTTTTTTCATTTCGGCCAGTTTGATATGTTTTTTTCAATGCTACAGGACCCCAATAATTTCCCATTATCTCTATCGCGTCACGAAATAATCTTGTCAACAACTTTCTTTTCTAAACGTTTACGGTATTGTAATGTTAAAATATTATCCTTCTTGTTATACAGTATTTTTTTTACGTTGATGTTGTCAAAATCATCGTTTTGGTGAACGATGGAACCATAACACAAAGATTCACGCGAGTAACTGAAGCGGGAAAAATTATGTTTCTTTTCAATAACTTGCGACGTTCATGAATGTCTCTTGAATGTCGTATCAGCTATTTAGCATTTTACCGTCAAACTTTATCATGTCAGTTAAAACAACAAGATTGTTATCTGTTTAACTGTAGCTAGTTATCTTGTCAGTCTGTTCGTTACATAAAGCCACGGAATTACTGTGAACCTATAGGAAATTGTGTTAAATTTATTTTGATTTTTCGTTTTTGCAAAAAATGAAATATATTGCCTATATCCTCATATCCTAACCTTAACCTTTCAATTTTGAAGACACCGCCGTGATTTCACGACCGGCCAACTGACGTCAACCCTCTTTAAGAATGTTTTTATTGTCTACGATCTGTGATAGGATTTTCTCCTTTTAATCGTCTTCACGGGAGGACGATGAAAACCAAAGATTTAATTTTTTCCACAATGATTGTACATATGTTCCTTTGTTTTGTTGCATACCCTTATATGTAGAAAATAGGGATTTTGAAATCATACATTCGCCCTTTTCCATTACTGTTAAGCATAGGAAGAACTCGCCAAGACATTAGCCAGCGTGACGTTATAAGACTAAAATCCACTTCATGCAAAAACATTTTTTTAAAATTATTATACGAAAAACTCTCATTATTCCACGAAGTTTGCTCTCAGCCTTACAATATTGACAGAAGCCTTGCTTCAAGTGGCTGTGGATTTTTAGCCAAGCCGTGGTTAAACATCGTCAAGTTGTTGGAACAAAATATTATCATCTGAATAATAAACTAGCAGATGCTATTTTTTTTCTATTGATAAATTGAGAAATATTAGGGAAGTCAACCGCAAGAGATTTGGGCTCTGAATCCTACTAATAAAATACGATAGATTGTGAGGATGTGTGTGTATGTTTGTTACTCTTTCAGGCAAAATCTAATAGACAGATTATTATTAAATTTGGTCCACGGGTAGAATATAACCTGCAATAACACATTGGGTACTTTTTATTCCAAAATTACAACGGGAGCGAAGCTCCGGGGCCCAGCTGGTAATGTATACGCGCCACGCTTTTCAACTGTTTAATACAGCATGTCAAAAGACGTATCATGATGATGCATTACTTTTTCTTATAATGCCAGCTATCGCTGAACAGTTCGCCAATCTTTGGCGGGTTTGGCATACATTCCTGGTTTTTCATCGGGATAATTAAAAGCTCTCATACAAACTACTCAGTGTACCTGTATTCGTAGGCATTTATCTGAGCGGTGATAGTGTGTAGCCGGCATAAGACAAGCAGAGCGATCGATCGCTAAGTTGTATATATTTTTATGATCACCAGTTGTAAAACACATACCTATTGTACTTGTACATAAACCATGAAAACATAACTCCTTCTTTGGGCAGTCGTATAAATAGTAAATTTATATCGAGAGAAGATTATATTACTATTAGATTATTATATAATGTAAGTGACATCTTCATTATGCCAAAATTACTGAATTAGAATTTGACAGTTTTTAGTGTTCGTTGTTCGGTTCCAGTCAAATAAATTGTATCACGTTCACAAATCACGAAGACGTCTCAAATTATGAGCCATGAATAATACATAGCTTTGACGTTGCGTGGCGCTAAAACTGTGTTCAGTTGGATGTTGTTAGATGTGACGTTATGTATAAATTATAATAATTGACTATATCAATGTACTGTACAATGACTATATATGTAGCTTTAGTTGAACTACACAAATAAGACAAGTAAAGTAGGTAAGGAAAAAGTTAATACACGTGTAAATCATGTAAATGGTTAAGATTTGTGGTTTTTTTATTCCTGGATTCGATATATTTTCCATTAATCATCCTCGATTAATCATCTAAAGTCTTAGATGTTTACCCAATGTATATATTATAAAATATGGCAACGATAACGTAACCATAACGCCGCGGTCGCTGAGTTGTATCCCATAAAAAACTCTCGAACTAATCGTGTTGCTCACTCAATCTGTGTGATTTGTCCTTAAATGTTTACTAGTTGTTCTATCTATTGTTGTTCTTGTGTACCGCGAACTTAGACCTTGCGAACACAATTTATTTTTACAGAGTTGTAAATATTTCAAAAAAGACTGAACCAATTTTGATGCCCCACGAACATAAAAATTCTATTGTTATATCCTACATACCTTTTAAATTTCATTAAAATCTAATCGGACTAACGGTTCGAAAGTTATCGCGTTACAAACCAACAATCAAACATACATACATACAAAAAATGTATTAATTTTTGCCCCAAGTAGAATGTAAATTATTATACAATTATTACATTATCAAATATTTAAATTTGATAATGTAATAATTGTTTTTTTTTTTGCATAGATATATCACAAACAGTTTGATAGTTCCCATAATATTTTAACAACCTCTTGCAAATTCCGTATACAAATTACTCTAGTTTATGGCAACTTTGCGTTTCTGGAGCACACTACACTTTATAGCAGCAACACTATTTATATGACTTGAAAATTTGTCCATGCCCCGAAAGCCGTAACTGAAAAGCATGGGGTTTTACGACATCCGATAGTTTCGATCTTAAGGCAGCGACATACATGCGAACAAAACTGCGATGATAGTAGCGATTCGATGAATCGGTGTTATGTATGGACATAAACATTTCGTCATAGTATAGTGTGGCAAAATTTTATTTAAATGGTCTTTTAATAAAATTGATTTTATGGGCTTTTGTTTATACAAATATGCCAGCCCTATTGTACCATAAAAGCAAGTCATTACTGAAATGATTTTAAATATTATTTTTGGAATTGTGATTGGCTCAGAATATACAATAGTGAATTTTTTAAATGTTAGTTTAGAATATTTATGAAAGACCAAGTGAAATTAAAGTCATACATAGAATATATTATTCTAGAATAAATTATAAGTACTGGTGAGTAATAAATTGAACAGGTAATATTTAAATTTCGAATAGCAATATTTTCATCGATATTCCACATAAAGTCTGTTGAAGCCCTTACGGACCCGTTTGGCCAGAATATTCCGTGTTTCATAAAATTACGAGATTTTATGTACGACTAGCTAGGTAATATATGGAAAGTGGTCTACGGGACTTTATGGATGAGAAAAGTTTATTTGGTTCGCGGATTAATATATGGATTTTCTTTTATATTTCAAATATTAACAATTATTCATGCAACTTGCCAATCTGAAATTGTTTTTTGGATCACGTTATATTATATTTAAAATATTTTACTTATTTCTGTCATCAGGCTTTTGTGGAAATTTTAAATTTCAACAAGCTTTTAATTAATGTTAAATTCGAGACATTCATTTAAGAATTATGCACGGAAATTTCATCTATAGCATGAAAATTTCATTTCAATGGTTCCTGCAATACGATCTAGCTTAGAATACTACAGAAACTCGGTCACTCAGATAGCTCTTATAATGAAAGAAAATAATCATTCCTATTCCCTTCCTTTCACCTGCTGCTAAAAGCAAAATAAAACAGTTGATTACATCACGACGAGCAAATGAACCAAATATCTCAATAGGTACACAATTTTTGTCAATTCATATTTCAAATACGTATGCGAGACCATTCTCTGCATTTAATAATGCCCGACCTACTTCCACAAAGTATACAAAATCGTAAAAAAATAATTCACAACGAATAGAAAGCTTAGGGAAATGTCGCTCATTGTACCTATTGAGTCGATTATTCAGCATCAGTTCATTTCTTATAACAGGATCGATATTCGCTCAGCTGTTCGCAGCCAACTTGTTTCATTAAATTCAAATTTCGTGTTGTACTTATTAATTCAAGCGAACGTTTCCCGCGCACGTCGCAATTCGCCGAGCGGGTGCTTTTTATATTCTTGTCGCCTCCACTGCGGAAGTTTTGAGGGAATTTCGAACGGAAGGGTTCCTTTATATGAGATTGGGATAATTGACAAGTTTTGTGATGTTTCGACACAAATATTCGGTTGTTTTATCGTTTGTTTAGTGTTCGGGCCGATTGTGGGCGATCTAGTTCTCTACAGCTTGTTTGGGACGAGATTAAACTCTGTGATTAAACTGAATGGGTATCGCTGGATGGTTTCAGTGATAATCTTAATTAATAATCACATATTTATCATACTAAAGCGAAACTTATTTCATGCCATTAGAATATACGTTAGCTCCGTACAGACCTCGTATATTTTAGAATTAAAGCTGAGATAAATCATTACATCACGTGAACGTCTCATGAATATTTTGCTAATAAGAAAACAATAAAAATTATAACTGAAAACAACGTATATGTCAGTAAGATAGAAAAAGCCGTAATATAGTTATGTCCCTAGGGATATAACTATATAATAAAATTTATGTAATAAAAAGTACATCACTGTCTATGGTAGAAAAACTTAAACAGAGACAACCCTTCAGCGGATCTAGCGTCGTCGATCTCGCTCGTACAATACAAAGTGAAATCTATTGTAATATGAATCTAGTTGACGGCATCGTGTTTCTACTAAGATTGTTTAAAAGGAAAGTGTACTAAGCCGTTTATATCAGAACAATTAAGTTTTGCAAGTTCATGTCAAGCAATTCACTTAAAGTTGGTACGTAATCACATTGCGCGCAGTCGGGACTTGAGCATTGTTCTATCGTATTATATTACTCTAAAATTTGTGATAGAAACGGATAGTTTACACTTTGCTTTTATGTTAATTTTTTGGTCTTAAATAAGCGACGCAAAGTACTTCATTATTTAACACGTATAAAATAAATTAAAATTTGACCACAGGTTGACACAAAGGTCTCTGATATATTTCTGCGGCCAAACCAGCAGTGCTTGCATTGTTGTATTCCGGTTTGAAGAGTAAGATGCAGTGTAAAATTAGACAACAACCCTAAAGATGTAGGCTTTGATACGCTGTGGTGACCACTTACCATCAAGTGGGACGCATACCTGTTTGCCTGCTTGGTATTAATATGTTAAGCCGTGACATAAGTGTCACAGCTTAACATGCATCGATGTTGGAATCCGGTAAAATGATATCAATTGAGAGCCTAATTGATCGAGAGATTAAGACAACAGTGCACCAATTAATTAGTACAGGGTTGGTTGGCTAAATCCAATTTATGTATAACGTCAACATGTACCACTATTCACGGAATAAATGATTTAATTTGAATCTTAACATTTAAACAGGTAGATTGTATTTACGTTCGCAATTCTGAATGTTTTCCGACACCGACATCACATTTCATTTCTGCGCTTCTGCACTAAAACAACTGCATCATCATTTTCCGTCGCACGATTTAAAACGAAAAAGAGGTCAGCAAAAGTGCTGTGGCCTGTGTATTTTATGTCACATGCTTCGCTTAAAAATGTTTGTACCGAATGACATGTGACCATACAAGCATTTAAAAAGAAAAAGTAATTCTATTCGTAGAATTTCTTATAAAAGTATTTGTATATTATAATTTAATTAAAATTAATAAGTACTGACCTCGAAATAAATATTGAATCGAATTCCGTTCATTTATTTTTTAGATTTTATATATATATATATATTACGTAAAGTATTTTTTAAACTCATGACTCTAAATATAAAAACTAGACTTGTATCATAAGATCAACCAGAAGACTTAACGAATCTTTTATATTTTTTGTAGTTAATGTGAAATGCAGTCAGCAGTCTTAAACCGTTCCGCAAAAAAAATCACAAATTAAAGTAAACTTCAGCCAGTATTCTACTTCATAGTCGTATTCCTCATGGCTGAGGGTCACGGTCGTTACGTGGAATGAAACACACACAACAACTTTCTTGGAATTATTAATGGAGTGGTTTGCCATTACCTTCTCCATTTCACACACAAGATAATAATAATCAACCAGTGTGCAGGTTTCCTCACGATGCTTTCGTTCACCGGGAAGCAAGTGGTGGTCGATGAAAACTACAACCTACACAAGAGTCAGATTGGTATACAAACTAATGTGGCACGAGTAGGATTCGCACCGAGACCTTTCAATCCACAGGCGGGCGTCTTAACCCACCGCTTCAACTATTCAAGCCAGCAATAGTAGTAACTAAATGTTTTCTAAAATAAATACAAAAATAAGACTGGCCTATCACAATAATTCACAAAAAAAGAAAAAAGCGTTCCTATTTCGAAAGATGCCATAATCGACGATGTATGGCCATCGCGCGGGTTCTTGTTTAAACAATATGAAATGTGCGCAGTACACTGGCGTGTTAAGGCGATGACTTACAGCGGCCCTACTGCACCTCCCACTTAACTGTTACATATTGCTTCACTTAACTCAAAACCCGCCTGGAAAGAATTACGCGAGGAAGTACGTACTAGTACAGAATGTGAAAAATATAGGAGTACAACCTGTTCGTAGTGCCTAGCTGGACAGTGAACTGTTACGTTTTTCTTACGTTGAAAAATGCCTGTTTTGTTCACTACCCATATAACATTAACGATACCTGTGTGTGTATGTATATTTATTGAGTAATGTTTGAATGTGTTTTTATGCAGCATATTCAGCAAATAAACACTTCATCATTGATTGGTATGTAGTTAAGTTTTCATAGATCTTGTTTAAGATACAAAATATCACGAGCAAACCTTCTTAGTTTAATTTTTAGTTAGGGAAGATATATTATTTACATAAAACTCACATAATGTGACAATGTTGAATTTTTGTATTTTCTTCTTTTTAAAACAGTTCTATACCCTAAACAATTCTGCATTTTCGTTATTTTACACAACCATCGCCGACACAGACACATTACACTGTTGGACAAATAAATGGCTCAGCTTGCTAAACGGCAACTAATAAAGCGTAGTTGCATACAAATAAATAGGCTTTGCTCCGAATTGGAAGCCGAAAAACGAGTCGGCCGCCCGAACGATGCTCGGTCAACTTCAGTAATTAAGGTCATTTATATCGAACTAACCTTCGTCCGTTGAATACGTTTATTTAAATACTGGTTGTGTAATTTAATGTATGTGATATTTTGCTCGAATCGATTACTATGGATATGAATAGCATTTAGGAAAAAGTTACAATTTAGTATATATTTTTTTGTTTTTTTAATTATTATTATTTATTTGAACAGAGAGGTGACTTTTAATATTTAAAAGTCTTGGAATGGAATTTTAACAGTCAAAATCGATCTCACATTCGACCCAGTCTATAAAAAAGTACCCGATCACACATATAATATTCTTTTAAAATGTTTTATACACACTTTGCAAGAATAATTTTAAATGTGTAATTACTACGCCACGATACACTACAGAACTGCTACGAACGCCATAGTAGCTAAAAGAACTCTACGAGAGTGCTACGAGAAGCCTACAATCTTGCTACGAGTTGAGATTATCTGATCTGTGTATATTTCGTTTGAAAAGTTGCCGGTGCGTAAGCGAATTGTAAATTAATAAAAACAGCATCTAAATATATCTTTTACTAATAAAACTGCCTGTCATTTGTTAATTTACAATAGTTTTGGGTAGTTAATTAAACATAAGTCTGTTGCTTAATAATATTTCTAATAATATTGTAAAATACGAAAATTTGGATATTACTGTTATATTTTTTGTCTTTTTGGTTTTGTTCTCGGCTGTCTACAATAAAAATAAACATTGGAAATTTTAAGATTCGATTGTCGGACATCAATACTCTTTGAGGATGCAGTTGTTTCCTATTATTTGCCAGCCTTGTACAATATCCACGAGAGGCTATGGAGTGATCGTGTTCTAGAGCGGAATATGAACTAGAAGTGGGAGCTCCTAGTTCATATATATTGTTCAATCACGCATAATCTAATAAACAAATTTTGATAACCAAACTTTATCAAAATTTGTTTATTAGGTACCCGTGTAAATAACAACAAGAGATAAAACTCTGAACGCACCTTATGTTATTATATTATTCATCAAATATTTTTAAACTTCATAGTGTTTATTTTCAACTGCTAGTAGCAACTCTACTTACAAGTTATTTTAGTAAACCAACTTAAAAAATAGTAGGAAAAGTTTCCAGTAAAAATAAAACAAATCACGATCGACATCCACTCAATCATTAACTACAACATTACCATACGAAATTCTACAAGTCAACAGTACCGTATCATTATGTGAGTCGATCAACACATGCAAGGTATACTTACTTGGCGTCGTAAGTGAGCGACAAACGCGGCAAGACAGCAAGACGCTGCGCGACGAGGCGCAATGCGTCTGTGTCAAATCTATGTATTTATTTGTGTAGTGTGAAATATTTGATTTTCTAATACATTATTTGAACGAAGAGTTTTATATTGTACTACTTTTAATAGTATTGTTAATACTGGCAACATGCTTCGTTGTGCTAAAAGACTGGTGATGTTATCTCTACATAAATAAATAATTTTATTCAATTAACTTAATAACAAAAATCATGTAAAAGTCGGATTTAAAGCCTGAGGCTTATTCTACCAGTCAACAAATAGATGATGCAGAGATAAGAACATTTTCAGATTTCTATGGTTTTGCTGCTCACCTAGGACTCTGGGTTAGGTTTTATTGCCCTAGAATATTGAGGTGAATCACCTCCATATTAGCATAAGCCGGTATTGCAGTGTTTCAGAGAACGTACGTTATTTATGGACTAACTGGAACGCATTTGGTACTTCTGCTTTTGCTGTGAATCCAACTTTGTTTATTAATTTCTAGTCCAAATTCTACATTGATTTTTCATACGATTATGCTAGATTAGGAATTTGAATTTTCAGGTGTGTAAGGAATATAAGTGTAATACTAATTTACACGATTTGCTTCAACATATGCTCACACATTGATTTGAACATAAAATAATAAAATATGTTGAAAGTACTTGATATTATTTTTCTCTGTAACTGAATTGTAAAATACAGTATTATTATAATATATATTAGAAGCGGTGGTGGTATAATGTTTAAGACGCTCGCCTTTGGATCGAAAGGTCCCAAGGTCGAATCCTACTCGTACCACATGAGTTTGTATACCAATCTGTCTCATATATAGTAGTTTTCACCGACCACCACTTGTTTCTGGTGAAGGGAAACATCGTGAGGAAACCTGCACACTGGTTGATTATTAACTTGTACATACAAGGAATAGGAGAAGGCAATGGCAAACCACTCCATTATTAATGCCAAGAAAGTTGTTATGTGTGTTTCATTCCACATAATGACCACGACCCTCAGCCATGATGTATACGACTATGAAGAGTATTATTATATGTATAGATATAAATCTTTTGTCATTTTATATCAGCAATGTATGTGTGTCATTTTATATCACATGTCACCATGTGATTTGTAATTTGTTCATATTGATTTTTCCCTCTGAGCATTTAATTTATTTATTAAACTTTATTGTTCTAAATAAAAACATACTTAAAAGCAATTAGCGAACTTAATGATTAAAGCATATTCTACCAGCAATTTGGACAAAAAAAAAATGTGGCGTAAAAAGTAACACAATATAATAAAGTTACATATACTACAATATATGATAATTAAATTAGCTAAAACAAGCTAGCATAAATATGAATAACTATATAATAACAAATATAGGTGATATATAAACATACAAACAACAGATACAAAATGATGAATTATGAGAAAGAAAAAATAAATTATTAAGCAGAGAGAACTCTTTTCTTAAAAGATAATCGAGTATTCAGCGGGCAAAGTTTTCCCAGTTTTTTACTCAGCCGTTGAGCGTCCAAGCTCAGCGTCCGCTGAATCGACCATACAGTACTAATTACAAATTTTGTTATAAATATATATTTATTTCGTACACAACGTGGTAAACAAGTGGTGCGTACTTTCGCAAATTTACATTTTATGGAACATTTCACCTATAACGGCGCCCTAAAAAGAGCGCCGTACGAGGAATATCAACGGTCGTTTACAATTTAAAATTCAAAGATAAACATATGTAGATAAGGGGCGACGTAATAAATTTCAGGCGAGGCGCCCGCGCCGGCCGCCTGTGCTAATAAAATGGCTTTGATACCCAATTCTGTTATGTGCCAGAACTTTTTAGTGCCCATCACATTCTTTTTTTGAATGTCTAATTATTTTTAAATCTACTTACAACAAAGCTTTTTTCTTTTCGAGTATGTTATTGCTAACTGGTGTCAGATTTTATTTCAATTTAAGCGAAAGAGACTCCGAAACAGATGTAAATATTATGAAGTATTCATGTCTTTCAATATATAGTTTCATGATGAAATTGAGTTACAGAGAATCTGTGAGTATTATGTCAAGCGAAAGCAAATAACTCTCCCGTTTTTCCAGTTTTTTCCTTAGCCGTTGAGTGTCGGAGCCCAGGGCACACTAGTAAGAAAGTTAATAAACTGACTGATATATATTTTTATCAAGTGCACATAAACACGGCTTTCGTGAAAAGGGTGATCCTCGAGACTCATACGCTCGAGTAATTTCTCTGGATTATTTTTGAGTTTTAATTTGTTTAGTTTAATTGTAATTTGATATCATATTTCATTTTTACTAATATAGGTTAAGAAGTACTAACAAAATATGGATTTTTAAATTATTTGAAATAAATATTATTATTATTATAAATATTTTTTTGAAAGATTGAACTGAGATTTAAAAATAAACGTAACATTCATTATCCTATTACATGAAATAAACCAGAGGCGTACTAAAATACTCAAGTTATGTTAAAACATGAATACATAGAGAAATTCCCTCCGAAAGCGACTATTTTGTCTGTAAACAAATGTGTCAACCATTTTGTGAAGTAGAGAACAAACACGTTATCATTAGTAATATGTTTAACTGGCGTGTGGGTGAGGAGTCCAAACTACCGAAATTACAGATATATACCTAATTATATAGTTATTTATAATGCTAAACACTTAAGGTATGAAAAAATATTGACACATCGAGAAAATTCCCCCAGTAAACGAATATTTTATCTATATTTACCAGAGTAGACCTTGGTACAAATGTCGTCGGCATGGGTACCTGACTCTCAGCTATTTCTGCCGCCAAACAGCAGTGCTTGCATGGTTGTGTTTCGGTTTGAAGGCTGAGAGAGGCAGCGTTATTACAGTGTGATGTGGCACAAGATTTTAGGCCACATATTAGGTAATTCATGTCCATGCAGTAAACTGTTGAAGAGTTCTCTAGGGAACCAATCCTGGGTACATCAGGTCATATATATCATGATAATGCACTGTCATGGAAACTGCGTGGAAAATTCCAACTCTAGAGATTAAACTAGGAGAAGCAAACAATTATCTTTCAAAAAAGTCGCGGGCTCCACATTTTCCATCTACAATATTTTCTGCATCAGTAAATGAGCGATATTCCGTCGTCTATCTCCCACTTTGCCAGCCTGAGCGAGACAGCAATACACATTCGTCAGATTGAAGTGTGTACCTTACGAAAGGCACTCCAAACGCGATATCGCGGTACATTATTGTAATAACGGCACTGAGTCTTCTTTGACGGCCCGGTTCATGTGTAACCTCCTCATTCTAACCGAAATTCAAAAGGAGTTCTAACAAAGCTTTGTTTTGCATCGCTCGCTCGAAAGCCTCTGAAAGGCTGGCTTTTTAGATAAGGCTCTCTTATAAATTTCCAGCATAGAGCAGACGTTACTCTAAAGTTTTTCGCTCTGGGAACCAGAGCAGATGGCTCGTTTCTCTTAGATCGCGATTTACCGTTAACCGCCTTTTCACTCGTTAGCTGGCTAATTGTGTTTTGAGTGTTCTGACTCGTATTTGGTTTGAATTCAGATTCAACTTATTTTGATATCGATGTATTGCTTAGACATTTTCCATTATGAAATTTTGAATAAATTTGAAATAAAAATTAAATATTGTTTTTTAATTAAAGATGTTTTTTAAAGTATACACTAAATAGGGATCTTTAAACAGGTTTTATTAACAGTGAAAATTGGTTGGTGAAAATTACTTAATAAGACACAATCAAATTAAATGACAAATACTTTAGTATTACATTATATTTACATATTAATTGTATTTATACAATTATATTAAATTAAATCTTACAAAATAACATATACATTAAAATACCTAGTAACTTGCCCATCTCGAAAAAGCTACTATCCTTAGGATTACCTGTTGCCTCCCTCAGTCAACTATTAAAAAAACAATTGAACTCACCAATGACAGAGAGCCGTATCTGGAAATTTCTCGTTGGAGAGTTCTTGAAGTCAACGCGACACCGATAGACGCCCTCATCATCCAACTGGACGGTGTCGAGTGTCAGGGAGGCTGGCCGGGCGACCGTGGCGAAATATGCACGGGGCCCGAACGCATTTGGATCCGACCACTGCAACGCCTTATTGAACGACCGACCGCGGACGTCGAAACTGAAAAAAAAATTAATAAGCATAAACTGAATAAGTTCAATAAAGGATGGCGCGATATAGCACTAGACCGGGCGTCGTGGAAGAAAGAGAGAGAGGCTAGCAATGGGACAGAAAAAGTACTTGTTATAAACTTCTGCATCAAAAAATTGCACTGCGTTTATCATGTGAAAAGATTTGAAAAATCAATAATGATGGTTATTTTTACAGACATCAATGAGCGAAAAAGTACATAATTGCAAAAGGTTTCTAATATGGAATATGTAAGTAATAGTTTTTTAAATTCGAGAAATGTCATTAACCTATCTTGAAATAGACGTGAAAAAATGAAAGGTCTATTTTACAGGCTTTTATTGAACTTGCAATGTAATGTATGTCGCTATGCCCCTATGTCTCGGGTGGAATCTTGCAACTCGAGTTTTCAACCAATTGAGCTGAAATTTTGTACACACGTTTAGTTTGGAAGCATTATTATGATAAGCATGACCTGGAACGGCTCCAGACGTTTCCGTCATCAACGGACGAACATAATATTTTGACACATATCTCTCTGACAATAATAAAATCTTGTGTCAAAAATATATTTTTGAACAATAAACTCATTCTGAATAAATTAAACTCGCGGTTTAAAAAATCGTAGCCTTTTCATCAAAGAGAAAGTTATCTCGAATTTAAAAGGTATATTTTTGTCTCATTACCATATAGATAGGTGAAGCCCAGGACATGACTAATGTAATATATTTATTTTGTATTTAGATGATTTTATTACTACATTGAATGACTTTGTTGTATTATTTTTAACACAAAATCGAGCATGGGTACGTCACGAGTTTAGCTAATTCTGTTTTAATAACAAACAACAACATAACAATGAATAATGGGTTTTAAGGCTTCAATTAAAGCCTCAATTTAAAAACAAATGATGGGTTGATATAGCGATAACTTTAATTTAACTTTGTTAATTAAATATCTTGAATTTCAAGCGCTACCGCAATAGTTTCAGACGAGAAAAAATAAACTTGTCCAAAGCTCTTGCTTACCTAATTAAAAACTTTAATACATCCAAAGAGAATTAACAATCTATTAAGATATCGTCGTTCAAGAGTTTCTTAACTTTACTTATTGTAATTAGGAATTCATTTATTTTTTAGAAGCGTTCGAAGAAAGTTTAAACAACTATTAATTCTGTATCAAGAAATTAGTAGAAATTACTAATTTTATACTTTCGCGTTTCATTATTACTTAAAACAGGTAAATATTTTGGCGGTAGAATAATATTCTGCAATGCAGTCGTCGGAGCAATAGCTCGATGACTCAGTCGCTCGATGATCACGGGTCATTGTAACACGACACGAAACATCCAAGGTGTAAAAGGTACGTGCGAGTTTAATACCTTTTTTTAAATACTCAAAACCTGTTGTTTCGGTTATAGCAACAGCTTCGATACACCAATCTGTACAGGCTATTAATAAGTCCACCCTCTTATCTGGCGTTACCGGGAGGCTGCGGGCGGCGATACGCGGCTAAGACATTAATCATTTGATGAATATATGTGATTCCACCGCTAGATGGCGATAACTCCTGAACTGATATATTGGTACGTTATTTATATAGCCTCAAAGGTAATAGAAACACAGTGTTATGTTACGTTGCGCAAATAAGAAAGGAGTGCTTGATTTTTTTCATATCTTGTAATGAAGGGTTTTAAAATATGATGCAATATAAACGTAAATAATATATACGTTTATATTGCATCATATTTCGGATGGATTTCGATGCAATAGGTTATTTTTGAAGTAGTCAAATCACATACTTTGTTTTAATGTAAAATGTGTATGTTTATTTTATATACCTACTACAAAATTGAGTTTGTTAATTATGAAATAAAGAACAAAGCAACAAACCGGTCAAGTAATGTGTTGGACTAGCGCACCAAAGGTTCCATAAAATCCTATTAGTGTTTTTTTTTTGTATTTATACTTACGTAAACTACATAACAGATACATTTAACATTTGGCAAACTTATGTAAATTTGATTTATTATGATAAATTTTTACAAATTACAAATTTATAACTTTGTATATTATCATGTCTTCGTTCTAATATCACAAATTAGTAACAGATTACTGCAGTATATATTACTGGTGGAACGCCACAAACATACATTTGTTTCATTATAACCAGACTTCAGACAGGCGTTAAGTCTTAAATACTTGGTCTTCAAATAATATTATTGTTTTACTGGTTATACAGGTACTCTATTTTGTTACAGCAAAAGTTGATAACGTGATTTTCCGCCACGTACCGAAACTATCAAACTAAAGCGATCCAATATTCGCAACATGCAACTTTTATATCCACTCGAAACAGAAGGCTCGCTGTATCCTCAGCTGTAAAATTCAAATTTTATAGTTGTTAATGTCGGTACGCTCAAGAACATCGAGCACGCTATATTCTACATGGAGGGCTGCGAATAGGGAAAACTATATAAAGTGAGATTTTATAGTACCATGTCAATGTTATAGAATCTTTACACATATCATTGCACAATTGAATTGGTATTTTTCATACTCGTAACTGCATCACACTTACTATTTAAACAAAATATAAAATACCTAATGAGAAAATTTTTAAACTAAATATAAAAAATGCAGAACTCGAACGGAAAACAAACCTGACTCGCACAATCTCGGTTAGGTTAGATTTCTTAACCACTGAGTTATCAGTACGGCCGAATTGTTTCATCTCCATAATATTTAATACTTTCATCTTTAAGACGTACGCTCAATTTCATAATTATCTAAATGTATTTGATTTTTGACGATATTGTTGTAGAAATATAAGAATACACAGACAAAATATATAATTCTGTATATGATATGTAATTCTGCTATGCATAGTATGTTCAAATGTGGGTAGGTACCCACCTTTGAACAGGACCGCTTTCTATGCTCCCATGGATGTTATACGACTAAACTAGATTAAAGGCTTCAATAGCTGTTATGCAACAGCTTCAAAGAAGATTGATGTCAGGCTTACTGGTCGAAAATTATTTTAAAATATAAGGTTCTAAATTTTAAGATTAATAAATTTTATTACACGACCCTCGGGCTTCGAATGTCACAGCCGAGAATCGGGTTCAATAAATGGTTGCTAAATGGATGGATACAACGAATTCCAATCTGTAGAGTTATTTTTTATATCAAAAATTTATTAATGTAAATACCTATGCCTAGAATCTTAACACTATGGAATTACCTAATGCCCGCTACCAATCGCTTATCCTACGTATAGATACCTGCATAATCTGTCACAGACAACCCTCCATTAGGCCGCCATTCAATAGCAGACGCTGTCGCTGGACACACTATACTATTGTTCTGGTCAAATCCGTGCAATGAATGCACCGTGAATTTCCACTGAGGTAATGACAAAAGGGCTTGGTAGAATAAAAACGATAGTTTTCATCATTTATTTATAGTTTCCGATTCGCTTTGCACTGTCTACCCCGTAAGAGACAAAGACGTGATACTGTATATTTACAGTTTAAACCATTTGATGTCCCCGAAATTAAATATCACTTTTTTCCAAAGAAGGTGATTTTGTTGTTTAAAATTATTTGTTTAAAATTAAGAAAAATTCTAGATATTTATCGCTGTTTTGGCTTGTTCGATTGATCTGTATTTTTTGTATGTAGTTTCTTATTTTTGAATGTTTTATGTAGCGCTAAAAAGTGCACTAGTTATTTTATGTATTTTTCTAGATTTTATTATGTAAAAGCAATATACACAAAGTAGCTTTTATATCATCTTTGTTCAGAAAATATCACTTTGTGCTTGTGATTATAAGTTACCTTCAATCTTTGAGGTTATAATACAAAAACGATTACCATGTTCTGCATATATGCATACGTAAATAAAAATCAGATAAATCTAAATCTAATTAAAAAAAAACATGTACATTATGAAACCGGGTACACTATATATATAACTGACTACATTCAAAATCCTTCCTACCGTTGTTAACAGAAATAGAAGAAAGCAAGAATGACGATTGATTTTCTGTGTATGAAATTTCCCCTTTTCAAAAGTCAACATGTTCGCGATCCATTTTCATCTCTACATTTCTAGATTTAAGACTCGAAATGCATTGAACATTTTTCACATCGAGTAGTGCCTACTAAAAATGAGTCAATTTGTTACATACAACCGGCCAGCTTTTTATGAGGTTATAAATTCAACCGCCACTAATTTAGTATTGATTCTATCAGCATTTTATGAGTAAATAACCTGATATAAAACGCTGAATTGCCAAATTATTTTTTACGAAGTTATAAACTTTGATTATTTTTTGTAGCGATATTATAATGATAATTTGATCAAAGCGGAAAGTATTTATATATATATATATATATATACTTTAGATATTTTTTTTATGTTAAATAATTTATTTTCTTCTAACTCCTGTGTCTGTTCATATTATTGGGGAATCCTTTTTTAAAATACAAATAAATATTTGACAAACGTTAAAGTTTTTGTGTATATCTTGGTGGTATTAAATCTCAAGAATTTTTGACTATTTTGAAAAATGAGTACAGTTAGATTGAATAGACAAAAAAAAGAGTGTTAACACAAAGAACTGCATTTATTCACACACAAACTATACCAACGTATACTCGATCCAGTACAAAACTTAAATAAATTGCACAAACTAAGGGGTGATCCGTCACTGACAGAAAAATGCAAATTTTGAATTAACCCAAGAAAGTGTAATATTTTATTCATTCGCTGCTATTGAGTTCTTTGCGAATTTGTTTCGCTTTTGAACTCGCTTTCTCAGCTACTTTGAACTTATATTTTCATGTAAAAACCTTATAAAGATGCAAAGTTTTTTGAAAAGAAAATAAACATTCTGTATTTAAATAAAGATTTTTCTCCGTATTTCCTACCTAGCCACGAATAAGAATAGGGCATACGCATACATTTTAAGGACAGATGTAAAGCCAAAACTCTCAGATACATTGTAGTTTTCAAACTTAATGGCCTAGTGGAGGTATCGCTGCTGGTGAACAAACTTCAAAATTGTTCCAATTTCGTTCACCGAATCCAATATCCTAGGAATACTTGTTTGAAATGGCTATAGAGTACGCTGTTACTATCTCATTGTTTAAACATTTTAATTGGATGTTCCGATTGCACTACAACTGTAATATTTCAGTCTGACATTCTAAAGGTTTCTGCATCACGCAAAGGTCATTAAAGTTCCTATAAATTAAGCATAAGGGTTATTATAAAATATTAAACTGAATAAAATGTATTTTCTTAAGTAATTTTAGCTATGTTTTCACTATCGACACATATAAATTTTCACCTATTGTCGATTCAATGTATAATCAAGCTATTTATAACTAACCATGTGTGAAAATTCACCACTATTAACATCGCATAGAGTTCCATGTGGCTGACTGTACGATAGTTAATGTACGTAAGCAAAATTTTATAAATATTTAAATTCCTGAAATACTCTGACTCCTCATCACCCGATCATGCAAAGTTTAGAATTGATTACAGAACAAAGCAAATTAATCCCAAGAAGGGCTGAACCCTATCTAACAAGGGAATAACAAATCATGCGGCCAAATCCACACATAATAGAGGCAGCAACTACGAACATGCTTACTAAGCATTCTCATCTCATCATTAATCACCAACATCGTTCACACCGCAGAAATAATAATAATGCTAACAGAAGTGCCATATTTTAAAAACGGAAATCAATAAAATCTCAATTGTATTCAAAATTTTAACGGACATTTGACTCGATTGACTCGATTCGACCTCTGGGTATAAACACACATACATACGGTACATAAACATCTAAATGACTAACGGATCGCTTTACGATGCGATGCGATGCGAAATCACATCGAGAATACGCACCAATATAGGCCACACATGTACAAAATACTGTTGAAATTGTCACATCGCGTAGTCTTGTTACTTTTGTAGCACAGTTGTCGCATTTGTAACTAAGCTAGGACGTCGGACGTCGTTGGAGACAAACACATTTCTATGTTTTGATATTACAACTTCTGGCGTTCACCCTATTATTAGGCTGAAGGCTTTTAAATATCTACTTTGTACTATATACCTAATTCTTTGGAAGTTTTGGCGTGGGTTGATATAAGTAGTATTCATTTGTTTAAAATACAAACGAAAATATATAGGGTTACAAAGAAGCCAGGTCGATTTTTGTAGGTAAAACAAGGTTAAGTTACATGTATGTTTATAAAAATAAATAGAATGATGATGAATCAATAAAATAACTAAGTTAGTTTGAATACCAAATAATACTTTATCGAGAAATGTCAAATTATAATGGAGACATGCTAACTCTTAAACTAGTTATATGTTAAAACAAGTGACACGTCCCGTCGGGTAAAATTATATACATCAAAACCTTCGTCAGAAATGACTATCTATCTATTAGTGAAAATCGTACGTAAACCCGTCCGGTAGTTTTTGTGGTTATCGCGTTCATGCATAATTAGACAAACACGACAGAGGATCGAAGAGGGCTTCTTTTTATAATGTGTAAGGATTTAACGGTGCGGAAGCGGTGGTGGTGTAATGGTTAAGACGGCCGCCTGTGGATCAAAAGGTCCCAGGTTCGAATCCTACTCGTGAGTTTGTATAAATCTGAATCATATTATAGTAGTTTTCATCGACCACCACTTGCTTCCGGTGAAGGAAAACATCTTGAGGAAACCTGCACACTGGTTGATTATTATTAACTTGTATGTGAAATGGAGAAGGCAATGGCAAACCACTCCATTAATAATGCCAAGAAAGTTGTTGTGTGCGTTTCAATCCACTATGAAGAATAAGGATTTAACAAAATATATCCGATCGTACTGTTATAAAATCTATAATACTTAATTATTTATATTTGCATGTCACTATCCGCCGACTAATATTTTAAATTGGATTAATCCAATAAAAATTAGTAAACTTGTAAAATAAAATCTCGTACATATAGTGTAACCTATATACCAAAATTCCTGTAAATCACCATGAGACAAGTATGTTCCAATGGTTACACTATTTTTCATCATTTAAGCCCTATATTATTGTTATAAGTATCAGAGCAGTGATAAAGTAGAATACATTTTATTTGATCGAAAAAACATGATTTAACGACACATTTATTCGTTCGTTTTACAACGATTCCGTGCAAATAGCTTCGGAACAAAAAGTCCATATCGAATGCAATTCTCTTTCAACGATGCATTATCACGGCGCAACACCGTTTCCGTTCACAGAAAAACTAATATCGTTGATTTTACAGAAAAATACTATTTATCGTAATTTTGTAGTAAATATTTATAAAATACAGAGAGTTCTAGATTACCTTCTTCTGTTTGGTCAAAATCTTTTACTGGCAGAGAATGCCTTGTAAAGTTCACCTAATGTTAACTATTAAGTTATGCAATAAAGTTTAGATAAAGAAAAAATCTTTTAGCTTAGGTCGAGCGACCTAAACAAATAGAGTTTTGTAATTTTTGACAAACGAAATTCTATTGGTTAATAGAAACTTAGTTTCATAATTACTCAGCATAGCAAAGCACTATAGTCGCTACTCGACTTCGGTCCTTAATGTTATTTTTTTTTCAATTTAAACAATAAAACATGACATAGCTTACACAGCTACAATCATTTCAAAACTTCCTTTTAGATCAATTTATCATAAGCCGCCCTACGTCTACACCCTCCATTCAATAAATTTTCATTCCCCGAAAGTATAATTACAGTTCTAGTAAAACATAAATATTTCAGAGTACTTATTGTAATCACAATGAAACCGTAAACAAGCAACCAGTGAGTTTAATCTAAAAAAACTGGATCAAAGATCCAATGTGTAAATAATATATTCTCTTTAATCTAAGCGATTTCCTGGTTGTCTCCGTAGCCATTACGCGACGGTGCCCAGGGTCCATTTTCCTCTACCGCTTTTCAAGGTCTTCGGAATAGCCATACGAATATTAAAAATTAAATCCTGACTTTTATGAAATTTTACATAGTAGTTGAAGATCGGACAGAATACTCAATCAAGGCTTTATTTTTGTGATAATTATGTAAATCGCACTGATCGCATAAGATACATATTGTTATCATATTAAGTATAGTTTCTTTTTGATTTACCAGTTCCATTAGTTCGTAATCCAGTATAAGGTAATAAAACCGAGCTTTATTTCCTTAACGACTTCCATTCGGCCGTCGATCGATACTGAACACCTGCATTCTTTAACACAAGGCAGTTAAGGTAAGGAATACTTACATACATGGTTGAAATTTCATTTTTTTGACTAGTCACCTGGCCCGGCTTCGCACGGGCTCATTTATGTACTTTTAGAATTATTTTCGTAGGTTTATAGTTACATAAGTCTAAATAACAGTGAAAAAAAACTGCATCAATATTTGTTGAAGTTCTTCTATTAGGGGTTATAGGTTCTTGAAGTTCTTCTATTCTATGAAGCAGTTTGAGCAAGACAATATATTAATATGAGCCATGGATTGAACCGCTCCAAAAAGCGAATAAAGAAACGAAATAAGTGCTCCGAACTAGCTACGCCATTGCTACGGGTAGTTTCTCGTAGCTCGAAGCGTAGTTCTGTTAAGTTAGTTTATTTTTGTAGTTTCATATGAACTTCTCCGTATCGAAAGCATTATACCCATATATCCATAGTAGTCCATATTATTAATCTTAAAAATATAATAAATGCGAATATTTGTGAGGATGTATGTTTGTTAATATTTCACGCAAAATCCACTGCAGCAATTCTTATGAAATTTGGTACACGGGTAGAATATAACCTGGAATAATACATAGGGTACTTTTTATCCCAAAATTCCTACGGTAGTGAAGCCCCAGAATATTTAATTCACTAGTGTGTTTGAATGAATGATAGTCTTTGTATTCATTCCTATGCGACAAAGTGGCGGTAATCGTTAAAATCGTGTCAGATTCTCCCAATATCAAATGTGTACACTCGATAGTGAAATACATCACACAATTTTAGTTATTGACCCCTCAGATCGTGCGGCCCGATCGAATTGCGATGAATTGTATTTATAATCTCCAGACTCGAAATGTTAATGAATAAAAAAAAAGTCAATGAATTAAAAATGGAATAGCAATAGAAATTAATATTTCTGAAAACACTATCAATATGAGTTAAAATTGAAGCGCCAATTAGCATTTCAATTATGGAGGGTCACGTGTTGTCTCTTTCGCACGCAAAATGCATAGGTAATTATAACTCTGTTCATACTCGTAACGGGACCTTTTAAGCTAATAGACTTGATGTATGTTCAAGATTTACATCTTCTATGTAATTCCATCACAACTAATCTTACAAGTGGTTAGTTTGTTTGTGTCTGAGAATAAACGAAGCGTGTAAATGCATTCATATAATGAAACACAATAATAAAATGTCACTTTAATTGTTCAATTTTATTTATAGAAAGATTTAGAATTTTTTGCTCTCGTTGATGTAATTCTTATATAATATTGATGTAATATTTAAATAGCTTTTTGACTTCACGATTTGTGACGTCACTTGTCCATACAAGCCCCATACATTTTTTATGTTCGTGATACACGGAAAAAGTATCAACTACCCTACCTACGTGCCAACTACCTTATGTATACATAATTAACTAGGTACAAAAATACATTCATATAATAGTCAAATATTTTTGACCAAATCTTTGGTCAAAAATCTACACGTCATATAAAACTAATGGATGTATCTATTTTTGTAATTATTATATTTTAATCATAAATATGTATATATGTTATTTTATTACAGCGCGATTAGGATTAGAAATTCATTTTACACTTTATGTACTCAAATGTTACATACTAATAAATCATTAATTAATGAAATTTATGCAATGACGTGTCAAAATGTAATTATTCAAAACATTATAAATTGCACTAAAGAGTGATCTGTCATCGAAAATTAGAAATTGCATCGAGCGGCGAGGATTTAATGGATAACCCATTCATCATATTTCTATTGGCGCTCTGATTTATACTGGGTTCAGTTTTATGGGTGACTGTTAAGAATTATGAGTCGTAAAGTGCTAAATTGATGTTACTCCATGTTTTCTAGTCTCTATGGTGACGTATCAAATGTTCGGAAGTAATGAGCTAGTGAGTGTGTATCTATATAGTGCATGGAACTAGTAGACTCCGTACCGGGGTACCTACCCAGGCCAGAGTATGTGAATAAAAAATACTTAATGTTGCTACAAATCTAACTATAAAATTATTCAATTAAATTAATATTTTATCATCGTATCTTATTATGTAAATGCATTTATACATTTTATTTTATACCCAGGCAACCATAGGCAACTAAGCTATTTGCGTAAGTCTTTAAATAACGCCACAAACTCCTGCACAGTAGCGCCGCCATTACATTATTATCAATTTATTTTATTTATTAACGAAAACTAAAAAAGTATGTGGGCGAGAAATATAAATCAAATATATTTTTTTTGTTTTTTTTTTTTAATTCAATCGTTGTACCGATACCGACCCCCCACCACTGACGACGACCGCTCCCTTTATATAAATAGCGCATGATCTTTGGACAGATCAGACGTTGTCTGACTGCGGACACGGCAAGTTGTGTACCTTGCTCTGAACTGTCCCAACGACATTGTACCGGGTATGTTAATTTACTATGTATTACTAATTAATCACATTTTAAATGTAATAATCGTAGATATATTTTATTTTATCTTGTATTAAGTTAATTGGGTTTATGAGTTAATTTGGTAATCAATAAAACATGATAATAAATTAATGATGGTATTGTTTTTAATTTTAAATATACCTGTTACCTACATTATATACATATACAAATTATGCTAAACTAGATACAAAATATCCATCGACCCCCATTGCCCCCTTTATGGGTGACGTAATTTACCAATAATAAATATTCATAATGCAAGTAAATCAGCTGGTAGATTACGTGTTTCTCTTTCGCTCCCGGACCTGTATATTTTTAGTCTATGACACAATAAACACCGAACGAGTCTGAGGCTATAGGCTGTGGTGATCACTACTACATGCCTGTTTGCTTGTATGTAAAAATAATAAACGTACCTGTATATAGGTTTCCCTCCGGTGGCCTTGCCTGCCCGGAACCAGAGCACCATGTAGACGCGGTCTTCGTTGGTGTCCGGCGTGACGTCACAGGGCAGCGACGCCGTGCGGCCCAGCACTGCGTCCACGTCCACTGTTGACACTGGAACGGTAAGGACAATTTGTTATTAGAGTACATTCTACCAAATCCTATTAATATTATAATTGTGAAAGTTGTTACTCCTTCACGCGAAGTCTACTGGACGGATAGGATATAAGCTTATATCCATAGGGCACTTTATTTTTCACAAAAATAAAATAAATAAACATGTTTTAAATGCTAGCGAGACGAGAAGCACTCAGATTATCCTGTTTGTCCTTTTATGAGTATACGACGACACACGTAGCGTGGTCCCTGTCGTATCCTCGTCAGGCTATCCTATCCTGGAGATAATCTTTTTGGACACCAGAAAACATTTTCGATTTACATAGCATTTGTACATATATAGCGGCAATCTTTAAGAAAGTAAAACGATATATAGGTACGTGAGAAAATTATGAAGATAATTTTCAGTATGAAATGAATGGAAAAAAAAGTTTATTCATACGAAACATAGTACAAATAGATGTTATACGATAATAGATCGCCAGGAGTATGACATGGAAATCCTATTAATATTATAAATGCAAAAGTTTGTAAGGGTGAACGTGTGTGTACGTTTATTTTTCTTACACGCAAAAATGAAATTTGGTACAGAGGTAGAATAGGGTACTTTTTATTCCGAAATTCCCACGGGAGCGACTCTCCGGGGTGCAAATAGTATTATAATTAATAGGCGTTAATAGTTTCAACTCTAAAACTACTGATACTATTAAATCTCGGATTGTTGCCACTCCTACAAAGTGGCACCATACGGCTTTCCTTGAAACCCAACTATAGAACGGCGTGAGAACTACTAACTAAATTGACGTACGGTAGACGCGGACAACAGCTGCGGTTGAATTCACTGTGAAATTTCGGAGTTTATGTGTAAAATATTGAAAACTATAAATAATAAATTGACTGTTGTCAGAATATGTATTTTTATCCGTCTAGTGAAATGATACTATTTACTGGTAAAGAAGTTGCGATATACGAGTATAAATAAATTAAAGAACTTAACATTATCAAGCTTCACTGTCGAAATAGGTTTTGGCTGCATTTCCTTGGGCGATAAAGGGAGCATGAATAAAAATAGGCGTAATATGAGAGAGTTTCGTTTCCTCTACCGCAGAAATAATGTGTCCTTGGTGAGCGACAAACGTGGAGAGGCGCGACGCGACGCGTTGCACCCATATAAAATGTGATTTATAATCCCTGTAATCTAAGGAAATAAGTTCGAATACTATTCACGTCAATTGGGTTTGTAAACTAATTTGGCTCATGTAAATCTAGTATTCATAATGTATGTGTGTGGGTATTGTGACTTGAGTGGTGGTGCCAATTGGTGCCGATGAAGGAAAAAATCGTGAGGAAACCTGCATTGCACATTGGTCGGCTATTCAGTTCACTTGCGTGTTGACTACTTGCCACTCGATAGTAGCGTAAAAGCCATGTCAGATGGGTTAAGGCGACTTCAATAAAATCTGACAGTGTCGGCAACAGCACAATCGATATAACCTGTTTGCTGTTGTCGCCGTAATCGCTCTTACTCGGACAAGGTTGCACCGCGTCGTGTATCGTTTACTCACTCACTTAAGACACAAGGTAATCCTCTTTTCTTTACGGGAAAACTGTCGCCATGTTGAGGGCAAGTAATGTGCATCATCAGTCATACTTAGGAAGAATTTTCAATTTACTCCCGTGAAGACTATAATAAAGATGGATTACTCGTCTCGGAGCCATTCGGCTATCAATTTTCTATAATACAGTCTAGCGTATTAATTTTTTTTGTCGATTTATTTAAATGAATGCCTGTTAACTAATCGTAATTAGAGATAAGACCTGAAATAGCATATTCTATAACATATTGTGAGTTTTGTATGACACAACTCGCAGTAATTTAGACCATACCATATTTAAACAAAAATAAAACCATTGTTTTAATTTTTTGTTTCAAGTTTCTTATATTGCATTTATAAGACTATTGTACAATGTTTTTTAAATTGTAAAATATAAAACTATTTTCCTTTCATTCATTCATTCACAGGCTACTTCGATTTTTTAAAATAAACCCCTGAATGACTGTAATGGGAAGCGAAGCCGCGGGAAAAAACTTTTTGCTTTAATCTAACCATCACATACGTAGTAATAGAAAATATCTCTGTCAGATTCATATATATTTTGGTATATGGATTTTACATTGACATCATACGGTAAGGGCAATGCCCTAGGTGCTGCTCGCCGCCGCCCCGCCGTCGCTTTACAAAAATGTTCATTGCATATTTTCAAACTTATATGTTAATAGTAGTGTTGAACCAGTTCTGATTTTAAGTAGTATGGTGGTTAAAACTGGCTATTAACCGGAAGGTCCCAATTTCAAATCCTGCACAAAATTGGTTGAATAGGGAACACAGTGAAATGTTAATAAGCAAATTTCTTTGGCAGTTATATTGGATAGATTTGGGATTTATAATTTCATTCGAGACTAGCGCCCTCTTCCGGCTTTGCTCGGATATAAACATAATAAATTATAAACCTAAACCTTCCTTCGGAATCGCTCGCAGCTATTGGTGAAAACCGTATGAAAATCCGTGCAGTACTTTTCGAGTTTATCGCGAACAGACAGTACAGGTAGCACCAATATTTTCAAAGTAGTTAATGAAATTTAATCAACTTGCCATTCCGTGTCAAAAAGGGCAATGAAAGAACACAAGTCACGACACAAAACGCCTATTCGCATTAAGATAAGAGAAAAATGAAATTACAAATCGAGCCCTCCTACACTTCGATATCATCCACCGCGGTCGCTTATTATAGGTAAAAATTTATTCGAATCTAATTCGACGCTTGAAATTTAATAATATTTTACTAAACTTAGACCGTTGCTCTGCACAGAAAAACGAAGTCATTTTGTCGAAAACTTCAGCGGCGGCGCGCCGGTTAAAATCGACGTGAAATTTGACTGCAACTCACTTTCGCATTTATAATATTAGTAAGGATAAGGATATAATTTAGGAGATTGTATCGTGTCGTGGACTACTAACGAATGCGCCACTCATTATGTCGACAAATGTGGTAAGTAGTGACCACGCGTCACGGCATACGACCATATACGTCAAAATAATTGTCTACCTACGTGTCGAATTTTACGTTCTGCTTTGAATTTTGCTAATTCCCAAAAATTAATTATAGTGTTCCGTGAAATTATAGGTATATAAATAAACATTTGGCTGAGCAATTTTCCTTTCTAGGGTATCCATCCATATCCATCTGTCTGTCGTATATATATATTATATAAGTCTGTGTGTCGTGTTGGTTAAAAATATGTACATTCGACTATGTATATATTTTTAATCAACACGGAATACTTGTATATGAATCAATGCAAAACAAATTTATTGTAAAAATACAACAGACGACCGACTAAGAATAAATGCGAAAGAACTATACCGCTATTGTGGCGATTTAGATGCAATTTCATGACAATAAATTACCTAGTTAACGATCCGAGGTTAAACATAGGCGTTTTTTATATATTTTAGAGAATATACAAGATCATAGTGAAAATAACAATTTTTATTTATTATTTAGCCATGTCTAAAAGGATTTATATTTTTATTTGATGTAGGCACTTATACTCTTACTAATTTGACTTATAGCGATTAAAAAAGTCTAGGTTAAATTTTTATTCTGAAAACATGTTACTCGTATTTCCGCAAATCATAACGTGATTGCTCGAGGTTATTCCTTAGTGAGTCCCGGGGAGCGCGAACGTAACAAGGATAAATTATAAACAATATTTCATACTCGAATATGCGTGAAACTGGTTAGTAGGTCACTGCGAAATCAATATAACTCGTGTGTAATGAGAAACGACTAACAACAAACTTCTTTAGACCCCTATTTGCTCATTTAATTCTTCTGTGTCATACCTACTAGTGTAATAAAATAGTGTGATAGAGAGTCTCCACTCCCATTTTGTCAACTTGTGAGATCTATAAGTTACCTATTATTAAACTGGCATTTACAGATCACGTCTTTATACTTTATGGGATAGACAAAATCAAGTGATACGAAACTCAATGGCTCTGTCTGGATAAAAGACTTCAACGAAAATTTCATTTTTAATATAAGCTTTTGTCGGAGAGATCTCATTGTATTTAATGTGTGCCAAAAAAAAAGCAAACCGCTGAGGAGTTCCCACATCTGGAGCCGATCCTGGGTGAATCATCTGGTCATGCATTATCATAATAATGTATTGTCATCCAAATTAAATTGCTTAAAGATATTTGCTTCAAACTTGAGTTGCAATATTCCACCCGAGACATAGGTAGGGAACATACATACTTAGTTATATTAAAAGTTATATAAGCTTGGTAATGTGAAAAAAGTCGATATGGACCAATCTACTTTTTTGATTTGCCTTTTGATGTGTTCCATTGCTGGGCAAAGGCCATTTCTCTAAACGTCGGTGGAGCGCAGGTTAAAATAAACAGTCTAAGTGAGTGGTGAAACTCGCCCTTAATTAAGGCTTTACGACGGACGCCAGTATGCTTAACGAAAAAAAAACAATTTACAAATCAGTGTGCCAGTTCGTCTCACATATTTTTTATTTTTACATGATTGCAAAAAAATGTAAAAAATGTTCTGTTATTGCAGGCATGAATTACGTTAGTATTTTGATTGCGTACAATCAACGTCCCGGGAGGCATATCATTCAGTTCAATGTTAAATGTTTTGTTAACATTCAGAATGAGTTTCGCAGCCGTCGGTATTTCTGACTCACTCACCAATCACAGTTTTATGGGGTAATGTGGTTAGGAATTGTACAGTCAATAGCGTATATAGCAAATAAACCATTATAATGCGGTAAGAAGGGTGATTTTACAATGAATTTCAGCAGTGTTGTTGATGTAAGCCCGGTAATGCTGACCACGTGACCACATATTTAATCGGGCAACTAAGTATTTCAGTAATGTATAATGTTACTACCTTTCGCCCGCGGCTTCACCCGTGTGAATTTCTCTGCGAAAGCGGAAACCTTCGAATAGGGGTCTTTACCTACATGCATACCACGATTTTCAAATCGGTCCAGCGGTTTAGCCGTAAAGGTGGATTGGACAAACAGATAGACAGTCCGACTTTCGAATTTATAATATTAGTATGGACAATCTAATATCTGGGGGCACGGCAGTGTCCCCGCAAGTCGAGCAAAAAAAAGACACGGCCGTGCCATCCTTTTCTCGAAGCAATTCAGACCAATTTCGAACCTTAATAACTTCGCTGTGGGTAAAACAGGAAGCCTGCATTTTTGGTAAATAAGCAGGTATTGGATAAATACCGTAAATTTCAAATTTCATTCAATTTGAACCATACTACTTACATATATAAATAGTTCTATTCATATCGTTTTCAAATTTAGTGAAACAAATAATTTTAACAAATTATTTCAGCTACTTATTTTACAGAAGTTAGTCAAATGTAAAAGTAAATTTTAATTTTTCCAAATTTTTTTTCAACAGCAAAATAAAAAATAACAGTGATAATGATATTTGAACACCATTTATTCTTGCATGAAACACCAATCCATCAGAGAATTGTTCCCATCGCCTACCTTTATTCACTCGCCGGGTTTTAAGGACACTAAAAAGACGCTAAAACGGCGGCTAAAGAAGGCTCTCGTTCTCTCAATATATCATATTTTTTCCCCAACTTGGAAGATGAACGGGTCGTGGTTGCGCGCGTGACAGCCTTGCCGGGGTGATATTAATAAAATTATTTGGAGACACGTCTTGAGTTGACCTAGTCGAGTCGTCGAGCTCCTTGAAACCATATGAAATATTTTTATTCTTATATTATAAATACGAAGGTCTGTCATGCTTTCACGGCTAGACCGCTACGCCGATCTTGATGAAGTTTGGATTCGATGTAGTTAATGACAACCTAGGCTACCGCGGTCACAGCTGTGGGCATAATTATTAAACACTATAATTATGAAATCTCTGTCAACCAAAAACTATTTTTTTTATTATTATTTACCATAAAATTTAATCCTGATTTCCCAAAAAAAAAGATGCATTTTCGAACAAAATTAGCAATATTTATTTTGTAGTTGAAAAAAAAAACGGGCATTTTTTATTTGCTTTTCGAAGTATGCTAAATGTTTTTTTTTGTGGAAAATCCAACTGATATAATGAAAAGAGTACCAAGAGAAATAAACTACCTACTCGAGAATAACACTCAGCTGGGACTAACCACATACAACTGCATAAAACCGGAGCCAACTAGTTTTAACCGGTTTCAAACTTTTTATTTAAAACTGTACATGTGCCAGTTACCTACGTGTGTACATTTATTTATTTAAATTTCTTATCTGGTTCACCAGGATACAATAATAACTGTTAAAAGACTTAATAAAATTTATATACTACTTGGCAACATTTAATATGTAAATACTTATAATTTCAAACAACTAAAATATTCTGTGTAAATGCAAGGTCAAAATTTTCTACATTTGACAATTGGCTGCTTGACTGGGTAAAATATAAACGTCATAAAGTTAATACATTCGTTTTTAGTCTCTTGTTAGGAATGATTTTGGAATCCAAAAATATGACTTCACACTGTATCACTGTCTTAAAAGCTCCTTTTACATTAGAAAACAAATATATAAATGGATAAGTCGCACAGAACTGTATCTGATTTGACTAGTTGGGAAATAGCTAATATAATAACAGAAATTCTGCATACCATACAACTAAGAATACGCTAATGATTTTCAAATAGTTGCTCAATTTGCTGAGTATGTATTTCTAGAATCTTACACGTTGGACACAAATAATGGAAACGCCAGATACAAAGCTCTGTACCTTAAAGACTGTCGCCGTTACTTGTGTTTATGTGGGTTTAGCGTGATATTTAGATTTTATTCATATCGATAACGTCAAGGTTTATGTAAATTTATTACTCCTGTTTATGTACTATATTAACTCTGGTCATTTTAATTCTTTTTTGGTAATAACTATATGATTTCGTACTTGGGAAACCGGTCTCGCTTATTTATTAAGAAGATATATATTCAGAAAATCTCATGTCCCTTGATTGTTAGGTGGTGATAATCGTTAGGTAATAAAGCTTAATCTAAACCTGATTTTAAAACTGATAAACGTCACGATCAACGTTGTTAAGTAACTTTTTAATTAATAACATTGTGTAACAAAGTTAAGTAAAGTCAAATTAAGCATTGGGTTGCAATAAAATTTGATTTTATATTCTTCTTTTAGCTAGTTTTGTAGTGATGTTCTATTTTAGATATCTGATCTGATTCAGCAGATATATAAATAATTGTTCATAATTTTACACCAGTGAACGAAATAGTCAACCATAGATAAAACTTTATCTCCCTTCAGTCAATGTTTTGTGTATCCTTGTATACCTATGATATGATTTATTGCTGACGGGTTGTTTACCTAAGCTTAATTAACTTCAAGTGATTATGGCTTTATCATGCCTTCTAATTTTAATTGGTGGCACGGCGTAGTACCAAGGTTGTGTGTTTCCGTTACGAAATTAATAAAAACTACTTTCCCAATTGTATCAGATTTCATATTATGAAATGTCACTCAACTCTTTTTAACTGTGTTAGGTTTTTCTTGATATTAATGTATTATGGATTTTCTTAAAAAATCATCCTTTGTGGTGTTTGCAAATTCATTACTTTGGCAATTTAAATAAAATGAAAGAAATTATGATGTCTCCAATTATTTGCAAAATACGAACATACATAAATATGTCTGTTCGTATTTCACAAATAATAACAGACTACGTGGCAAAATATTTATGATTTACTTAATCGCTAGCATATATCACCATATATGTACTCGTATTTGCGAAATAAATTATTTTTTCCTTCATATAATTAATATACTTGACAGCTGATATCTATTATCAGTAGTCTGAATGATGGTTGACGTGGTTAGGCGGTCGCCCGGCCAGTCAATGACGGCTGAATTTTGATTTTAAGCTTTTGGACATCATGGCGGGGTATGAAACCGCGCTCAGACTAGACAATCAATCATATCTAAGTAGGAACTTCCATCCTTGAGCAAGTTAGAAAATAAATGGATATTACAGAAACAATTTGTACTAAGGCTTCCGGGTCAATCGGCCATAAGATAGCTTGTGTGCCAGAAGGAAAATGGACAAGGAAATAACTTAGTGAAGGTATTTTGTCTAGCGAAAGATATTTATTATCATGTAACGAGAGCCTTTATTTGTATTAGGCTGTCGGTTTTTGCTGAAATATGACGAGGAAGCTAATATTAATTTACTATATTTTTATCACATTAAAATAGGCTATTAATAATATTAAGAAATATTTATTTCTTAATGAAAATATACATTATTGATATAAATTTTTATCCAATAAGCATACCTCGAATGTGCCTATATCCTTACTTTTGAACGATATCTGTTAAATAAGTAACAATTGAAGCGCACTCAATCGTTAATGTTTCCAATTACACGAAATTTTATTCATTCATCACGTATACGACGGCAAAATGCTTTTTTAGCTCCACGTTTGATTAGATTCGGTGCAGAATAAACCATTCGTTACGTCGCCACAAACGTTTTGGATGAGGATTGTACAGAAAAAGGAATCGTGTAAATTCTACTGCAAACTTGAAATCATCATCGTCATAGTCATGTGATTGAGGGTCGTGGTCATTACATAAGACTTTCTTGGCACTATTAATGGAGTAGTTAGCCTTTGCCTTCTCCATTTCCCTCTCAAGTTGATTATCGATTTAAGTTTTCTCACCATGTTTTCCTTCACCTAAAGCAAGTGGTGGTCGATGAAACTATACATGAGTCAGATTGGTAAACTTATTTAGCACGAGTAGGATTCGATCCACAGGCGGGTGTCTAAACCATTAAACACCATCACTTCAATTTTTAAAACTTTATGCGTAAAAATAAAAGACAATTAATACATTGCTTAAAAAAACTGGGTGCTGTATTTCGTAGACGATTTCTTCAATGGGAAGATGGTCTAAAGTCGCAGTACGTGAACTAGATTAGCACAGGATAGAGAATTGCATTAACAGTCTAACATTATTTGCCATATATATTGTTTTTTTTTTGCGTGTGTATCTATTCAAGCCTATTTTCATCAACCACTTAAGTAACCCTTCAAATAAATAATAACAAAAAGTATTGCCACAAGTAGATGCCGTTGTAGCCATCTTAGATGCACACGAATCTTGATTGTCCTGTCCTTAAGAATAGTGGATCCTGGGCAATGATATACATGTAGGTTTTGGTCTAATTTTACTTCCAAGCTCTCACTGTTTTGCATGCAAAAGGTCGGTGAAACCACATATCTCCCGTCCTGTTCATTCGTTCTGTCCAGAAATTTCCGCTATAAAATTAATCGTTCCAATAAAATTGAAGCGAATAGAACTACCCATGCGTGAACACTTTTTAATTGGGTCTCCCTTTTGTTCCTTTGACAGCCATTCGGGTGGGAGAGCGGGCTTGAGCCGAATTTGCTTGTATTATTGAAATACTTCTAGTCTTCTAGTACATGAGTTTACTATTTAAGTAGTTAATTTAAGGATCTTCATTACGGAATATTTAAAAAATATACAATACTATTTTACGATAGGATCAATGTTGCTATTTTCAATAACCTGGAACATGAATTTTCCTCGTCGTTGGTAAACAAAACAAAGGCAGTTACCTATACATACTATTGAAAAAAAAAAACGAAAGCTATGTAAATGCAAATTTCATCAACAAACTCTGTATTTCGAAAATCTAATTTAAAAATCGACAATAAAACTATTTGACGCAATCAAATCGTGCCATTTGTTGCGTGTTCCCAACGGATTGCATGGAAATCGGACAAAAAATCAGTCAAGCGCGCGTCGTACTCGCGAAACTAGGGATTCGTATATATTTTTTTATTCTAGTGGATAGTAATTTCCACTTACTTATTGTATAGCTTTTTCTTTTACTTGTACCATATAGTGGTAAATACCAAATAAGTGGCATATGTCTTTGTTTTGTTTGTTTTAAAGTAAATCTAATTAAAAGTTAACGGGAAGTCACAAATATATAACTCCCAAGTAACTTTTGATATTCTTGTTAGAATGAGTGCCTTTTGATAGCGTTTTAGTTTCAATATAAAATAAGTCAATTTTAAATGAGTGACAATCTCAACAGTAACCTGCGTGTGATAGCCGACAGTGTCGATAGCCTCCTCAACCTGCGCTTGCGACAACATTCATTTATAGAATTCAAATATAGTATTTAAAACTTGAACATTATGAATGGGAAACAAGAAGCGAAGAGATTAAAAATCGGTTTCTCCCTTTGACGTGCGGATCCCTATAACCGGAATAACCAACGCGTCGAACAAACGAAAATATATCTCCCCATTTTCATTTTCGACAAGCAATCGCGTTTAATGGGTTCAACGCGATTCCCACTTGAGTTTGTTCCATTTGTTTCATTCGATCGCCCCGGCGATTCATGGCGAGGTGTGCCGGCTTTTGAAAACATAGATGTAACATTATTTCCTCACCACAATCTGTTAAATACAGGGGGACTTTTTAAATATTTGCCATTTTGATAAAAAAATCGGTTCATGATACTGGAAAAGTTTTCGTATTGGAGAACTGACTAGGAAAACTCGTGGAAGATGTGTAGTAGCTGTAGCAGAGTATCCCAGAAATTAAAAACTACATCGTGAACCGGCAGCTGGGCTCACTATGTAAAGGAAATTGGTGGTAACTACAGAAGAATGGCCCAGGACAGGTTTGGCATAGACTATACCCAGCAGTGGGTCAAGGAGGGCGGTTTTATAGGCATATACTTATATAGGTACTGGTTGCTCGAGCGAAAGATGCTAATAAAGGAAACTCTCACCTTCGTAATTTTTTCAAAGAAACCTCCACAATTTATCACAACTTTCAAATTGGCACGTCCAAAAACAGTATAAATAGTATTGGATATTCGTAAAAATTTCGGTATATTTTCGGTGGACGGACACGTCAAACTTTATTGTTATTACTTTTTACATTTATATTTAACAAATGTACAAGTGTGATTTACACGCAGCAAAGCACTCAAATTAATTTAGGCTTGACAATAATCGGCCTAATTAACAGTAGATATGTGATAAAACGAACCCCTCTTCATGTGTGGTGATTTTAAGTGACCAATCCTAAACTTTAAACGCTAATAAAAATCAGATTGATCAAATTGCAATTAGATTACCATAATGACATTGATCAAACGGCCCATTGCTTTGAGCGGCAACTTTTTTTTTTCACATTATTGTTACGTGATAAGGAACAGTAAGTGGGCGAGTCACGAAATTCAATGTATGTCTGTCAATTCGACCACTGATTATGCAGGTCGTGTAGAGGTATACCAATATCGCTAATGACTGACGATTTTTTAAAATACACTTCATACCCATAAACTCATTTATTTATTTACCTATGTTTAACTTTGTTACATTATAAAAAAAGTTAATAGCGGACTCAAAGCCTAGGGTTTTTTTTCTAACCAACAGAATGATGTAGAGAAATGTATATAATGTGTATGTAGGTTTTTTATTTCGCTTTTACGGCACTGCAGGACATGACGTGTACAATACACTTCCTTTGAAACCCAGCAACTACACGAGATGTTAGGTCCATAAATTAGATATGAGATTGTATAGATCCACTTACCCAAATCTTCGGCATCCTCGCTCCACTCGCCTTCTTGCGCCCAGCACGCCGCCAGCATCACAATAAGCCGAATCCACTTTACTGGCCACATTTTTAACCCTATTCCCATTACATTATGGCATAATTTACACGAAAACACAGCAATAAAACTTCACTATTCACATAACGTTATGTCACAATCACAATACCGACCGGCAAAGTTTGCTTTTTAATTTTAAATTTGTCAACGGACAAGCCAGCATTTTCGTGTTCTTTTTTTAAAATATTCCGGGGCTTTGAAGCGAGTCTTGGTCGATTTGTTTTCTTCGTAACAACAGGGTTGACGTTTTTAGGCCGGCAATTCCACTTTAATATTGTAATCGGATTCGCTTTTTTATTGTTTGGAAAATATGGAAGAAGAGCAAAGAAGCTGGAAATTGGAAATTATCTGCATCAGGAACTTTCTTAAATCTCATTGAATCAAAATCATTATAAGGGATTGAATTTATGTCGATTGTAATGTTGGTAGTCTAATATTCTTTTTTATGGAGTGTTTTACTGCTAACACTGGTGCAAGATTTTATTTAAATACCTACCGTCGTCTAGTGCAAGTAGTGTCACACTAAATACTAATAAATGGTTTCACGTTAATAGCACGTGTCATCTTGTCAAGATTATAATATTACTTTCAAGTTTATCAGTTTCTTTACTATACCTAGTTATATAACACTTCCATGGTAAGATCATTTGTTGTATTCCTGTCAACTTCGATTAAAGTACATAATGTGTACTGTTTTAAAAAGTTAACAAAATGAAAAGTATGCGGACTTAGAATGGTACAAGAGAAAAAGGCGGGAATAGGCTAAAGAGAGATGATCATCAAGTACCTAATGATATTTGATAAATTTTATGCAGAAATCATAAAATAACATAACAGCAGACTGAACTTGAATTCAGTAATCCAAGTGAATAATGACCGTGCCACGTGCGTTAGGCATTCAAAGGGGGGTAGTCTCCCCCCTCACCGTAGTCATTCAACCTCTAATAAAGCAAGAATGAGGCATCTGGATGGCGAGGCTGCTGGAATTATTAGCTAAATTGCAAGGGCTAAGAACTTTTAATTTTGATAATTGCAAGGCTTTGCCAGGAAGTGGGAATTTTGGGAAGGAAGAATTTTTTTAAGTACCTCTGTAATTATTAAGAAATGATTCTTCAGGATTTTTATTTTCATATGTTTCACGCCACTAGTGTTGGAACTCGTGGTGAGTACTGATAAGTCAAATCAAATTAAATAATTTCAAATCTAATTATTTATTCAGAAATTAGACATTCAAAGGCTCTTTTTCACGTCAAATTTTATATTATACAGTAAACGGTAATAACAATAAGTAATAAAAATATTAAGTAATGTATGTATAATTGTATATATGATATACCACACAATTTCTAATTCCGCCCCACAGACAGATGTCGAAGCAAATGAACGTACATTGCCTAGTACGTACGAGGTTGGGTGTTTACCGCAAAGACAAACCCGCAATATACATCGACACCCCAATGTTTAGCTAACTGTTTGCCGGCAAAACATAATATAAATCATTTCAAATACGTCTTTAGATATTTCCTGGGACACATTACCTTACAGTAATATTCGTACAGTGAATACGTATTTATTTCTAGGATGTTGAATGTTATTCGTGAACCATGTTTTAATTACTCCCTTTAGTATTACGTTTCGTGCACTGAAGAATAAATAAACTAAAGCAAATATTTACAACAGGCAAATAGTTTTTGTCGTATATATAAATATCATTAACGTTTGTAAAAGAATATTAAATTATAAATGTTAGGAACTCCCGACTCCGTAGTTATACTGGTTTCCTAAGACAACCCTCCTTGGAAATGCAATTTTTGCCTATCAGCTGTCTAGGTTTTGCTTCTCTTGGTAGCCTCGAACAACATCCACCGGTGGATATGGGCAGGATTTTAATTATTTTATAAAGAACTAGCTGTAGCGGGGCTTCGCTCCCATGGGAATTTCGGGATAAAAATTAAAAAAAACGTAAAAGATTAGCAAACATAAAATTCCCACGGAGGCGAAGCCCTGGGGCTCAGCTAGTATATTTTTAATTTAATATTTAACATGCAACTAAAAAGAATCACATTTTTGAAACTGTTCTCAAGAATTTGGTTCAGTAGACGTCGCGTGACGTACAGAACACGCGAAGGTACTTCCCTAATTATATTATTATTTGTATTACTATTAGGAAGCCGTATTCTTTAGAATTTGAAATAATTTGATACGTGTACATGAACAAACATTTTAATTCGAATTTCTTACAATAATGTATATAATGGGTTTACCGTTTTGTTAATGATGTCGGACTTTTATATGAATGAATACTTTAGCAATTTAAAAGTAAATGCCATTGGGCAAGGCAACATGTATATATGAAACAGCAGATTTATTTCTTGAATGGAACTTTCCTTTTTTTTGTGAAGTGAATTGTAGAAGCTAAGCCGTCGATGGCTGGACTATAACTGTGGTTATTCTGATTCATGGCATATTCATATATGACGTATGGCCGTTAGTGAAGGCACATGTGAATCCAATTGAGCTTTTTCTTTTGTACCACAAAATTCTGATGACAAATGTTGATAAAGAAAATATTATGTAGAAACTTCACTGAATACTTTTAAAAAGCATGTTAATTATCTTTCTTTGTCTAGTACAGTTTATTTATTTATTTTAAGAATTGTTAGTGATTGATTTTGGAAACTATTATTTCCTCAAGATGATAATTGACTGATTGTAATGTCAGCGCGATCGTAGTGGTCGTCACTCTTGGAACGACCTAAATGAAATTTTCTATTTTTTACTTGAGAATTTATTACCAAAAATCTTGTGAAGTCCAATATGAAGAGATATGGTGCCATTTTATTAAATTTACGGTCAATGTAGCACGACAGTTCATCGGATTTAGGGGGTGAAGGAAAATCAGCTTTATTGTTAAAACACTCCCCCTCGCTCCGAGTTAGCTATCATTTGTCCTGTAATGCACTTGGAACAAGATGTCGGACGTAATCTTTGGTCGGAAATTGGCTTTCGCTGAGTGATTCGGCCATATTAATGTGACTTTGTGTTGCTAAGTATTTACAAATGGAAGTACATAAGTTATATAGTGCTAAATAAAGTAATGTGATTTATGTATTTTTTAATCCAGTAAATAAATAAATATATTAGGACAAATCACACAGATTGAGCTAGCCCCAAAGTAAGTTCGAAACTTGTGTTATAGGATATTAACTCGACGATAATATTAAAGGTAAATTTTTCAATATCATATCTCTACACGACATGAATATTGTCTTAAAATTGTTCCTTTTAAACTACCATAGTTTTATTTGGTAAATTTCCCAACGTACCTCGGGTCTAAAATCTATTAAATAACTATGTAGGTACATGCATATCTAGGGATTTTGTTTGAAACAATGTTTTACATAGTAAATATTGGATTGTCAAAATAAAGCGGTATTTACACAAACAGTAGAAATAAAATGGCTCATGTAACCGACCCTTAGGTCGGCAAGAGATTAAAAGACATTATTTACTCGTGTATGCGTAACCAAGCGTCAAAGTTTTATATTTCTGACAGGGGACTGAGGGCGAGAGGCCGACCTTTGAACAGGTCGGAACATATGTTCCGTTGACGTCTGAACATGTTTCGTGTAGCGATTCGCTTCGCTTTGACCGCGTCGGGTCTTGTAACGTGCGTCTTTGTGGGTAATGTTCGTGAGTGTTTTCCTCTTTCCGCGAAATATTTTCTCGGTATGTATGTATATACAAATTACTTAATAGGCACAATAGATGAAAGATTATAGCATGAACTATTATAATTTTCTATTGTAAATAAATATATATTATTGTTGTACAATATAGTCACAATTGACTGTTTAGTTAATTACAGCAACTGTGTCTAATAGTACATTATGTACCTAAACCTTTCTCACACTATCTATTGGTGAAAACCTCGTCAAAATCCACTATACTTTATGGATTTATCATGCGGTTTTCATTTCGAACAGACAGACATGGCAGGGGACCTTGTTTTATATATAACGATAAAATATAAATAATTATTTCGCTTTTGTTTAAATTGATGAAAATGGAGCTAATTAATATGCGCAGTTAAAAGCAATTAATTAATGTATGATTACTTCGTACTCGTACAAAGTTGAGATCGTCAGTTTTTGCTGCCTACTTCTTACAAAACTACGCTTATTTCAGCAAATTACATCTAAAGACGAGCGAAAACTGATGAGAGCCTCTCTCCATTTATCCTGTTCCAAAGAAGGTATATTTTATACGGCTATTGTTTATATCTTGGGCTTAGCAACGTCACGAGAATCGGGAACATATAAGAAATTATAATTTTAGTATATATGGTCAATAAAATGACTTTATTGTACCTCTATAAATGCATAGCATGAAACACTGGTGGCATAATAATGAAATTAGTTTTCTCTTTTATTAATTTATTGATAGTTCCTAATTCAATTAAGAGTGTTGATTTTGGCTAAATATTTTTTTTAATATAAATTAAAATTCTATTTAAATCTTTAAAGATTATTTTTAGCAATGACTCAAATTACGTTATGGTTCCACAAATCGTTGCTAAATCTTGAGACAAATTATTTTATCTTTTATTTTATTGAATATAAAATGGCCCAATGCGTACCTTTCTCTTATCCCACGTACTTTATAGGGGAACCTTTGCTATACAGAATGGCCAATTGTTATTTGATATGGGTTCGTAACTATTATGTACGTCGGTTATGTAACTTTTTGTGAATGATAGTTACTATTGTAATATAATATTAATGTTGAATGTGACATTTTGTGAGCATATTTTAATGTGGGAATTATTGGATTTCTTAATAATTACGATGGTATATTATATTGGACCTAAGGTGTGTTAATGCAGCAAAGCTAAGGTCTCAGCAGTGGGACACACATATTATAGGCTATTAAAAAGGTGTTGATAATTTTGTTCAGTAGTAGTTAGCCAGTAGAGCTCAATGGTACAGTGGTCAAGTCACTTTCACAAAGGTAGGTCATTGGATGGGTGACCAAAAATGTATTCTTTATTCATATAGAGTGGTATAAATATTAACATTTTCCTCCTGCATTGATTTAAATCTGACACAAGTGCTAACAATAAAATCCTAAGGAAGACTATTTAGCAAGGAATTTTTAAAACAGGCTCATGAGTACATAATAAATTTATGAAGGTTAGATAATATCACATATAGAATAACACTAATATGGAATAAAATATAATACACAGGGCTTAGAAAATTATGTTATGTGGAACGCGTAAACGTAGATCTGCTAGACGGTAGCGTCTAGCAGCAGGATTTCTGTTAGTAGTGCAAAGTTTTATATAGGTATATACTTCTATATATATATAACTACATGTATATATTATATATGTATGTATGTAGTGATATGTTTAACCTAATCCAGCTTAGATATTCCACGTGCAAAAAACGGTCCGTGTAGACTAAGATCGATGGATCTAAGTTCTGGAAAGATAGCCTAATATCACAACAGATGTCGACAACGTTTACGTGTACGGAACCTCTCACGAAACTAATAAAAGATTCAGCGTAGTCGTTTTACCGAAAGAGGGTATTTGCAAAGAGGGTCCTTCCAGAGCATGGTCCCATTTGGACCGTGCGTATGGTTTCAGGTTACGTTGGACCTTCATATTATCGCGGTGTGGTTCGCACTGAACCCTGTCATCCCATTTTTCTACCTTTTGTATACCGTTATTATCTGAATTAACGTTTAGGCTGCTTTGTTTGATAACGATTTTAGTGTTTTTTTTACATTGAGAGGAAGGCTTTTTTTTGAGCAGAGAAAGCAAATCTTCCTTGCTTGCTTGCAAGGTCTATATCATCTGTACATAATAATAAAACAATGAATTATATTAATTATAAAGAGAAAATATTTGGACGTGTAATGAATAAAAAACTAAACTGTACATTTTACATTATGATTTTACCCGAGTAAAGCCGGGATGGGCAGCTAGTTCATAAACATAAAGCTAGATTTTTTTAAACAGCATATTCGACGTACGATATGACATAACACATAATTTACATGAAGTGATAAATGGGGTTAGGGCTGACAGGTCGCTTATTATCCCATTAGCTTGTTTGTCTTTACAATATTAATGTCTATTCTCTGGTTACAGGTTCATTAGGTAAGTAACCACACGGCTAATCATTTGTACAATTAAATTGGCTTCAAAATTTGATTCGTGAGTTTATTCAGGTTTTCAGCAATAAAAAAGTCAATTAGTTTTTTTAACTAGCTGCCCCCCGGGGCTTCGCTCCCATGGGATTTCGGGATAAAAAGTACCCTATATGTTATTCCAGGTTATTTTCTAACCGTGCACCATAACAATATTGCTTGAAGAAGTAAATAATTTATAATATTAGTTGGGATATTTGTGATCTATTAGCCACAGGGCCTTCGCTTTTGTAAGTTCCAAATATCGTACAAATGTGCAAAAAATTAAAAACCCAATACCAACTGCTGTCCGTTAACATGTACAGTTTTAAATTAGGCATAGTTTAGATAACCCTTTGAATGAAACAAGTATCCCTGGAGGGCTGAAAGCCAACATTTCCTCTCCCGAACCTTCTGCGTCCCTCTGATTTTCCTCTCTGAGGACTAATTAGAATAAAAGAGTGTTAAACTTATCCGCATTTAGTCACAAATTTGGTACCCTTATCCTCAAGGGTAGGGAAATCACGAAGATGATATATTTTTCATCAACATTACAAAATTCTATTAACCCGTCAACTGCAGATCAGTGATGTATGAAATAATTCTATTTCATGTTAATAATAATTTTGTAAAGTTGACGAAAAATTTATCATCTCCGTGATTTCGCTATCCTAAATAAATGAGTACATTTATTTACTTTTTCATTTTTTAATATGTAATTTGGCCTTTACCAAAATACGCAAAGGCAGGAATAACGATTAATTATTTATATATATAGTGTGGTTATATTATTACATTTTCTTTTACTTTAGACAAAAAAAACTAAATATGTATAAAGAATATGACGTGTTAAAAAAAAACCGTTAACAAAAATCCCATTACTTTATCTCTTTATAGAATTGATAATTAGGGTTACTCAAAATAATAACAAAAAAAGCGAAATTTCACAAGCAAAATCTGTCACAGCGTCATTGATTAGCCGCAAGGATTATTTTTATTTCACATTTAAGATTTATTTTCCCTAGATTAGCATTCCTCTTATTTATGCTAATGTAATTTTAATGGCTCCGCCTTTTCGGCTAATTTCATTTTGGGAAAAACTCCCCGGATTTGTTTTAAACCTCGGCTTATTAAGACGCTTCTGGTGATTATTCGTTTTTAAATTTTAATTTGTTACATAGTGTCGACATTTGAATCGCAGAAAATTTATGCTGATATGACTAATGGAGATATTAACTTATAGTATACGTGATGTTTTACGAATTAAAGATAAGAGAAATTTTGTTAATTTGATATGGATTGTGTTCTGTTAACACATTCGTATAATCTTATATGATAAGTATTTTTCACGGGTTTTTACGTGTATAAATATTGAGTCATTTTTAAATTTATAGAAAATAAACATTCGATTACTCTACAGAGGGAATAATTAACGCGTCTATAAATCAATGGGTTATAAAGAGGCGTGCCCACATTACGTAACAGAAGGGCGCGTGTACATCAACTTACCCAAATTCATTGCAAAATCGTCACTATTACTGTGCCATAAAGGTTCATGTAGGGTAACTTGATGTGCTGTTGACCGTGCACGTGTTAGAGCCGCACAGTCAACAGATCCCGGCTGGCAGCCTTCGGAAATAGGAAGAAAAAGGAATTGTCTGTACATTTCTTTACGACGTTAGCAAACATATGGGGATATTGTACGTACGCTATATTCGTTTCTAGTATAGAGGAGCTCGATGGCGCAGTGGTGAGCTCGCTCGGTTTGAGATAGTGGCGGTTAAGTTACTTTAAACATGGTCGTTCATTGGATGGGTGACCAAAAGTATCTTGTCTTCCCAGATCTCCCAGATCTTGCTTAGAAGGCATTTAAATCGTTGGTACCTAATATATGTTTAGTAGTTCCAACACAAACAAAATAGAGAAATCTTCATTGGGCCCGCGAGATGGGTCATGACCCATTCTATTTATCCGTGATGATTTTTATTTATATAAGTCGTAGAGTAGTTATGTGTAGGTGTCGACAGTTTTACATAATACTTGCACCTGTACGAAGCCATAATATTGCTCAAAAAGCCACATACTGACATTTCGGAACGATGCTGCCGATAAGAATTGTAATCTATATTTATACTTATATGTCGAAAAAAACCTTGTTACTACGAGGCGAAAACGACACAAAACTTCGAAATGTTTCAACGCAGTGGAGTTTTATTTCTATTTTTCAGCGGCGTTGTGGTATTGGCCTGTCATGGCTAGTTGCTCTTTATTTTTGGAGCGAATAGGATTTTAAAAATATACTAGTTTTGCTATTTTTCTCTATATAATACCAATTTTACCAACTGATTCCGGGAAAACATTTTCAAATAAAATTAAAAAGTAATTTCAAATCAAATTGCTTGGTTTTTTTATATTTAAAAACGTTGATTGGATCCAACATAGTTGATATTATTTGCTCATGTGAGTATAAATTAAACTTTGTGAATGTTTGCGTTATCCTCATATATTATTATAATATAAAACAAAGTCCTCTGCCGCGTCTGTCTGTTCGCGATGAATTCAAACTATTTTCATGTGGTTTTCACCAACAGTTTAATTTATTACGTTTTTACCCGAGCCAAAGATAATGAAGTGTTTCTTGCAATAACACGGACCTATTTCTAGGGAGGCTGTAACAAAAATTATTCCTTTATTCATCCTCAAATAATCACAAGCGTGAACAACAATCACACAAATAACTTTAAATGCGTATCTGTAGTTTATATTACGAGTGTAAGCTTTATTTAGCTTTTTATTGCTAAGGTCCATTAGGGACAATTAAACAGAGAAGTGCCCTCTTTCTCATCATAAAATGATTTTGCACTCTATTCCGTTTATATAAAGTTTAATTTCGCGTGGAAGAAGAGTCTAGGGCCGGACGCGTTGGCATTATGACATGCGATTCCAACATGCAATATTGAAACCATATTAAAAAAAATATGTGATGTAAACAAAACGATCATTGCTATCTTATTCTGCTGTCCCATTTTTCAGACAAGGCCAATAATTGAGTTATAAATATTTTTAGGTGTAAAAAAAGTAAAAGACTTTCACATGCATGCGACATGCATAAAAAATAATATGAAGCCTATTTAAAAAATGACATACTTAATCGAAACTAATCAAAGGGTCTAAAAGGAAAAAACAAATGTATTCTAGTGATGTCATAGTATACCTACAAGGCTAATAATTTTTTTTTTGACAAAATCTATATAATATTTGATATATATATAAAACCAGGTTGTAATTATGAAAAAGAAATTAATGACACTATATGTAAGACAGTAAACTGGTTGGAGTCCAATAATTTATATGTTAACTTGGCAAAAACTACCTATTTGCAATATATTAATAAAAATGGTAGACCTCAAGACCTGTCCATAACGTATAATGGAGAACAAATTGCAGAGTGTGTTTCGACAAAGTTTCTAGGAATCACAGTTGATAAACATTTGTCGTGGAAAGAACACGTTGAAAACGTGTGTCAAAAAATAAACCGGTTTGTTTATGCTCTATATCGGTTAAGGAACACTTGTGGCCAAGAAACAGCACTCCTTGCCTACCATGGCTATGTTTGCTCCATTTTACGGTATGGACTCGTCGTTTGGGGAAATTCAGTGGATTTAAATGATGTCTTTCTTATACAGAAAAAATGTGTGAGAGCTTTATGTGGCGCTAGACCATTGGATAGCTGTAGACAATTATTTCAGAAATTAAAAATTTTGACATTAGTTTGTATGTACATATTGGACATTTGTATTTTTGTAAAGATGAATTTAGAATTATTTACAAAGTTGCCGTACCCTTCTGGATTAAGATACCCAAATCGTTTAGTTGTACCACCTCACACTACCACGTCTTTTAGAAAAAATAGCTATAATATGGCGGTAAAGATATACAACCATTTGCCAGAGAGTTTAAAGTCACTGCCATTTACGAAGTTTAAAAAACAACTTCATACTTTTCTGGTCACCCATTGTTTTTACACCATTGACGAGTTTATTAGTTTTAAATTTTGACATAAGGTAGCGCCCTCAAATTTATTTATTTTATTATGTTGACTTCATTTTTTAATCCTTGACATATTTTTATTTTATTTTTTATTTAATTTTTAATATACCTAACCTAACATTTGATTATTAATTAACTAGAACTTTTTATGTATTTTTAAATAAATAACTTTAAACATTTGCATGCCAATTGTTGGCGCAACACGCTTGTCCGATTTAAAGACATATTTGTCCTATACATGTATATATACCGTGTTTGTGTGCAAATAAATATTTCATTCATTCATTCATTCATTGAAATCAACATCGCCCTTTGTAATATTTTGTTCATATTTTAGATTTAATTTGTGTAATCGTGTTACCTGACTACGCTACGTTTAACAGAATCTAATTTCCGTGAATGTCGGCTAAATATTTCGAATAACTAAAACAATAAAGCTATTTCGGCGCTCGTTGATTTGAAGAAGAAATATTTACCAAAATTGACGTCGCCCGAGGCTCAAATTCAGGGCATTTGTCACGGCGGTGTCTGAACTTTGTGACTTGTGACTTTGTGACCAATTACTTCAAATTCCATTAAAGGCTGTCAACAAATCAAAATAATGTTATTCTGTTATTCCACTGAAGTTGTCTGTGTTTAATTTAAACGCTGAAAAAGACGGGTTAAATCAAATGACTACGTTTTTTTGGGATACTAGTACTCAAATCGTGGCCTTAAGTTATTTTTTTATCAATAAATAATTTTAATAAGTTCAATATTATTTTTTTAAATATTTATAGTCAAAATAAACTGTAATAATGATCTATTTGTATTTATTTCTTTCGTATGAACCTTGCTAAAAGACGTGAGGAAGAAGGATTATAAAAAATCCATATCTATTCTTAATTTCTTCTCTCATACTTCTTCTTCCTATAGTCGACCGTTCTATATGCAACAAACAGAAGTTAGCTCTTATACTAATATGAACGGTTAATTTGACAGACACATAATTATCACTGGTGTGAACTCTAATCCATTGATTAACTTTTCGGGTTTAAACACCGTGATCTAATCTTCACACAAGGCTTTAATGGTTCCAGTATATGTCTGTCTGATCCACCCTTTCTCGTCAATGTTTCATTAATCATTTGCTCACATTTCCGACGCATTGGCCCTTTTCATTCACATGACAGTTCATTCAGTTCATTCAACGCCGCCATTATTGGAATGTATAAGGCTTTATCGGTGCAAATGTCTATTCGGATCGTAAAACAAAAACCTTTCATAAAATGTTGCCGAGTATTTATTATCCTTAAATATTTTAAAACAATGTCTGTCCCGTCTATCCGTCTGTCTGTTCGCGATAAATTCAAAAACTAATGAACGGATTTTCATGCGGTTTTCGCTAATAAATAGTGTGATCCCTGAGCAAGGTTTAGGTTTAGTACAATTTATTATGTTTTTACCCGAGCGAAGCCGAGACGGACCGCTGCTAGTTATATTCCAAACAATATTTATTGCAAATAAAATAATAAAAAAGTATTATTTATTTTTACTATTAAACTCATTAAAATACACACACAGCACAGAACATGTGAACATAGGTGCTTACCCATAGCCAGTGAAATATGTAAGTTTAAGTGTTCTTTTGTAAATAATGTAAACTTATTAATTTTTACAAATTAATAATATTTATCTTTGATTTACAACTGGTTGGACCCGAAACGCTCATAGCATTCATTGGCATATCTGATGACATTCAAACATTTAGTTACAAACAGGACAAGTAGAATAAAATGTTAAAAAAAACCCTACCACCTTTTTCTCGGGAGGGTTTTCTAGCAAGGGTCATGCCCTCGAGGACTTGATACGATTGTTAGCATTTGCCGAGAAGAAAACAATTGGTAAATATAATATTACCGCATATACGACTCCAGAGATTGCCTCGGAGTCTCCTCCAAACGTTTTTAGATTATATCACGCTATTTTCTTTTCTTTGTAGAAATTTTTAACTTTTTAAAATCAAGTTTTAAAAATATTGTTATTTCGTAATGTCTTGTAATATTTTATTATGTTTTAGTTTGACAATTCTGTATTAAAATAGATACGTAAACATATTTTAACATATAAGCAAACTCAAATATATTTCGTGTACAAAATCAATATACGTGGGTTTTTCAACTATACTGTTAAAAATAACGACTCGTTTAAATGGTAAAAGGTATTTTTTTTTTCTTGGAAGTATTCATCAATCCCACTCCTTTTTTTATAGTTGTTGATTGTATAGGTGAGTTACACCAGTCGACTTTGACGAAAATTTTAACCTGCGCAGAAAATGCAAAGTACGTCAAGTTTTCAAACGACGGCGGTGGCGCGTAGATTAATGTTAACGTTAAAGTTGCCTGGTGCAACACACTCTATGACAATAGATAAATAAATCCCATAATGATATCCGATTAATGGAATATTATATGTTACATCTAGTTTATCTCCCGATTATCACAAATGGCTTCCACCGTTCCATTATCTTCTCCTCATAATTAATATCAAATGTATGTATCTACTACCATAAATGCTGTTTCGGAGGCCATTTAGTTGGATTTAAGACTTTAATACGAGGGTCGTAAAGCCGAAATTGGTAATAAACTATGTTAAGCAGGAGGGATTTGACAGCGATGCTAATATTCTATCATGAGTTTGGTAACATATTTTTCATCATTTATACAATAATAAGTAAACTATTTGTGAAGATGATAATTAAGGGAGGGTTCAGTTAACTTTGACGTTAACTTTATTCTGCGCGCAGACATGTTTAGATAAAATGGCGTTATTAATGTCAAAATTGAGTGATTCAACCGAATCTAAGATGATAATCAATACGTTATTGCATTGACGTGTAATTTCCAAACCTCGATGAGACATAAATTTTGAATTTAAATTAACTTTGTGAATAGCACCGACAAATTTGACGTTGATTTTAACCGGCGCACCGCTAATGTTTAGACAAAATTGCGTACTATGCGTTTTTCTGCGCACGTTAAAGTTAACGTCAAAGTTGACTGTTCAACTCGCCCTAATTTACTTAGTTGCTTATTACTGTTTCCCAAACAGCTCTTTTTTGCAAAAAAAAATTGTAACCTGTTTGTAACTATTGTACCAAAATTTGAAGAAACAAACTGGTCTTGGCTTTACAAGTCCTCTACTCCACCTGAGCTGAATAGTCAATGTGACTGCTAGCAGAAGAGGCTACTAATTGGTATCTAATTGATAAATATTAGAAAAACAGCTTTTGCAATTATTTATTTATTAATTTATTTCGTACATTATATGTTACACTATCATTACAGGTGCTCTCAATGCAAGATCTAAAATTACACATGGTTTCTACCATAACATATTATATACAATGTAGCTCTTGTGAACTTTGTCAAAGACGACCAAATAAGTCTATTTGAATTGAAGCTTCATTTAGGACCCTCGGTGCTCTAGTGAGAGGAGGTCAGAGGAATTACATAATAAAGTACTCTTAATGAACAATTTAATTCAATTACAAAACATTTTCTATAGATACCCTTTGTATCTCAGGGTGTGTGTTCGTATAAACTAACACTCTTGTCAATGACTGTAGCTTTTAAGCACTCCGGATACCCTCATTATAGCGTATAACTTTGAGCAACACCTGGTCCTCAAAAGGGATGATAAGTGGTGTATAGTACCTGTCTGTTGCTGAATTACTATTACAAAATTTTCACAGAATAACAAGTTTTAGTATCAGAGTTTAAAATGTGCAACGTTATTTAGTAAATTGGTTTCACATGCACAGTGTCGTGGTATTACCGTATCTTTCAGCGTTAAACTTCTTGGAAAAAGTGAATGATAAATCTGATTTATTATAGATAAATGGAGCTAGGTTTTAATAGTATAAATACATATACAGTGAAATTATTTTGTATTAAAATGTTTTACTTTCAGGGAAATTTTGAATATATCGTTGGAACAGAATATCGAACATGCCAAGAGGAATATAAAGGAAGTAGACATAATACGAGTTAAATCCACAAGTAAACACCAAAAATGGTCCTAAAATGTCGATCAGTGGGAATGATAATAGACTTTTCACATTTGTAACTGGTAAATGTAGTGAAATTCCACAGTACGGTAACAGTAAGATTCATGGAGTGGACGTCAGGGGTGGCAGTCGACTAATTTGTCCGCCCGGTCCGACAGAAAACGGAAAAGGGTCCTTTCAGAATTCACCTAATTTCTTCTAATCTCGGCTGTAGATCGCGCGATTAATGATCATGGCGAATTTTGAGTCAATTTTGAAAAATTAACTGTATAATTTAATGACTTGTTTTGCGAAAATATAAAATAGGTACTAGAAGCCCGTCCCGGCTTCGCTTGGGTAGAAACAAAATAAATTATATACATCTTTTGGTAAGAACCACATGAAAATCCGTGCAGAAATGCCATATCGTGGTATTTTTATTTTATATAATGTTTATACGTCTCGTATCCGGAATAACAATGAGGGTTTTAATGAGCGTCAGAGCCAATATATTATTATAAGTAGTACTTAAAATAAATCAACATGATCACAAATAGGCGTCTTTAACTACTAGACCGCCATTGCTTCTGTTTTTAAACGGAATCTTAAAACAATTTCAATTTCTAGACTTACACCTAGTTACAGCCTGTTCATGATTACGAGCTGGCTGAGTTTGCTACCTCGAGATAACACGACTAAATTACGGTAGCGGGTTATTATCTTTTCACCGTAAGGTAAGTAGAATAACATTTATTTTGCAACATTGTAAAAATTACTATAGCGCGAAGATTATAATTTTGCAAATCCAGGAACGTGATTTTGATGCGCTAATTGAATTGTGTATAATTAACGTAAGCGTACCTAGAAATTTATATATAGATAGTTTTATATATTGTATTTTACTATGTATTTATATACATAATGAATTACATTATTAGGTTATCCTAATAATGTAAACATAAAACTTACAAATATGAAACTAAGTAAAATGTCATTATTTTTATATAGAAATTAGACCCGCGAACGAAAATGGCGTGTTAAAATGTGTTTTGTACACTTTTAGCAGTGGGTTGGTGGTGGGAGGTGCAGGCATAGCTAGCCATTACTTTGTATAAAACAATTGCAGTCTGTCTGTTCTTATGTATACTTAGATCTTTAAAACTACGCTCGAGAAGACTGTTAGTAGAAGACTAGTTATTTATAAATATTAATATATTTTTACGCAGGATTAATGCCATAAAAACAACTGTAGTACATCCTATTTATTTAACTTGAAAGTTTGAGATAACGAAATAACATTTGTTAATTTACTCGACAGCAACAGAATGGTCTTAAATTAAATTCAGTACAAGGGTGGAATGAAGCCTAAACAACAAACGCACAGTGACACACTACACAAAGTATCGTCTTTTATTTTATATCTCTAACTAATTTCCTACTAATATTATAAATACGAAAGTATGTGGGGATTCATGTGTGTATGTATATGAGTATGTTACTCCTTTACGCAAAATCTACTGAACCGATTGATATGAAATTTGGTGCACTGGTAGAATATAAACGATAGTGTACAAACCCATAGGGTAAATAACACATAGGGTACCTTTTATCCCAAAATTCCCATGTGACCGAAGCCCGGGGCACAGTTAGTAAAATATAAATGCGTCCATATCATCATCGATTTTCTACACTCATGTTTTTTTAAAATAAATTTCTATAATGTAATACTACGTCGATGATATGTTGTTATAATAGAACATTTAGCCCGTTGCCTATCGGCACGTATCTACGGTACGTGCTCCCAAGTGCTAGTCTAAGTAATAGGTGTCGCTTATTATACCTACTAGGTGCGCCCCGGGGCTTCGCTTCCGTGGGAATTTCGGGACAAACAGTATGCAATGTGTTATTCTAGATTACATTCTACCTATGTACCAAATTTCATAACCATCCATCCATAGTTTTCGCGTGAACTATAGGTATACATCATCACAAACTTTCATTAGCAAGATATACATACTATAGTAAGTTACGCTATACTCTACCTGTATTACTAATCTGAAACCTGGCCAATATTCAGTAAAGTAACACTTTTCAAAAGCCTCACACTACCAGTGGAAAAATTTTTTTTTAGTATATATAACAATGGTTTCTAAAAAAATAAATATGAAATAGTTAGAATTTGCCATATTATATTTATTAATGTCTCTAGGGTCGTTGTGGGCTTTGGTCATAATTATATTCCACATTATTAATTTTTTAATTAATCAATGTATGCTGTTTAGCATAATTCGAATAATAAAAATTGAATAATGAACTATATTCATACGATACCCTTCCAGGATTCATTCGTTATGACAATTTTGCTGCATTCACGTATTTTTAATTAATTTGTGTGTTAACCATTACCAGATAGTAAATTAAAATGAAATATAATCATTTTTAGAGATTATATTTTGTTTAACTGATTTCATATAATAAACTCTGCTTATAATTTATACACACAAATTATAAGCGAATATGAGTTCAAAATAAATTCGATCCCATAGAATATTTCTATTTACACAAAAATATTTTTCCGGCGCCTCAAGCGGTCCTACAATCACGTTTCGGCTTTGAACTTTGATAAGGGGTTAAAAGATTTCCCATGAAAATTCCTCACAATTATATTTAATATAAACCAGGTACCACAGACTAGAAATTTCCAAATACTGAAATATTATTTGCACAAAATCACTATTATAACGTTTTACTTTATTTAGTCTGTACCGCGCGAAGCACGGACCGGCCGCGACAAGCCGCGACCATTCGCGGCGAACTGCGAAGGAACACTGATTCAGCATTGGCCAGCATTTTCCAAGGTGAGTAATTCGGAGTGATTCGGGCACCGTCGGCAACACTCGGCGAGCTCATCTAGATATTCGATTGTGAAAGAAAATTCATATTTTCATGAACAACGTATTCTCTAATTGAAAAGGTACTAGGAGTATCAAGGGCTTTTAAAATATTTTCAAGTTTCCTAGAAAAAATGTAACGAAGAATGTTAAAAGAAATTTTACTTTAATATATAATATTAGGTTTTTCAGAAGTCAAACGCTGTTTTTTCTAAACAAGCGACATTGAAAACTATGTTAGCTTCTAACCTAATTGAAATATAAATTAATTTAAAACAAATTGTACTGAATCACAAACAAAGATGACAAAAAATATCTTTGAGGCTTTATATAATTTTCTTATTAGTAATAACAGAAATAGAGGCAGGCCTTGGACGCCATGGTCTTAAGAGATTTTGACAAGAGGTGAATGAAAAAAAGCTCTTGTTTTTAGCCATCACCGATTTTACTTAATAGCTTATGAAGGCGGTATACCTGTGGCGTGTGTTTACCGCCTAGAAATAGGACCACTCTATATCCTCCCGTGGGTGTCTCCAGAGGCGACCAAGGGACACATAGCCTTGGCTGCTGATAGGGAATAATAGCATTCCTAGTCGGTTGTAAAGTCACAGAATCTTCGAAATTTTAAGGCTATTTCTTTCACACTGACCCTGGACTTCGCGGCGTCACAACCCCGAACTTGCGGTAACGAAAGAGAGATGGCCATATACGATAGGTTTTAAATGTTTCGCCGAAATTAATGCTGGGTTTTTACGAATTCAATTAATTCGGACTCAACGCTGCGTTAAAAATCAATTTTGCCAGTACATCCGGGTTCCTCATTTTTCCGGACAAGCTGTGTTTCTACCAAATAAATTAATTACTTGTGTGTTTACATGTACAATGTGTGGTGGTCGGTTTAGGCGCCCTTTTGCGATTTGCCGCATACATGCTTAATAAACATCAATTTTTAATTTGCTGTAAATCATACACGAGATAGTCACGAATAAAATAGTTAATGAGTGTGCAGATTTCGAGATGTTTTTCCACTATTTTCCAGCATTTTATGTTCTCCCTTTGCAGCCTCAGCCACAAAGCTTTATAGCTTGGAAAGGCTGAAAACGAAAGAAAAAGCGACTTATCTCTCTCTCTTTCTCATCTCCGCAGTGATGTGGCGAAACCTGGGACAGCGTCAAAAATAAACTTAAAATACTGAATATTCAGCTGTTTTCTGTGAACATTCGTCTGCCAATCTGACTTCAACTTTCCTTGAGAATGCTGTTGTTTCTTGTCAGCTGTCTTGACTGCATGTCCCTTAGTCGACTAGTAAGATATACAATGGTCCTACACGCCACAATAAGTAATAATAATAACGAAGTAAAATATGAACATACGTACAACAAAAAGTGTAACATGAAACTCTTGGAATTAAAGCGATTACAACGTTCTGTATATAGATAAAGGCAAAACAACTGAAAAACATAATCAATTTGCTATCAACAAAGTTAGATTCAGCCGGGATTAACATGTCATTAGGCTACTATATTAGGTGAAGGGTAGACCACGGAATTTGTACCACCACAATATTAAATCCAAGGCAACTTGGACCGAAAAGTTTGCAAACACAAAAATAATTAACCTTCCGAAATTACAATGTATTTTTGGTACCTAACTAGAATGTTATTTATTGATGTGAAGTATTTCAAAATTTTTAATGGTAATACACTAGAACTTTATAATTGACTTGTAGTTCTGCCCTAGAATAGTCATAAATCCATATCTAGCCGTTGCTGTTGTATGAGGCGAGTAAGGGACATAAAGCATTGTTATTGTTAACCATTAGCCACCTAGCTAATGGTTAACAATAGCATTAATAGGCACAAGAGAATCATCAATTTTTTGTGTTTTATTACACTGACTCGGAAGTCACTGACGCCGCTGAGTCGGAACTCAGCGGCGTCACAGCACCGCCGAACGAAAAGATTATAAACTATTTAATATTGAATTACATCACTAAAATTTTACGAAAATGAGTGACAAAATATCTTCACATACACTTCCATATATATTCGGTTAATGTCGTTAATGATCATAAACTTGTCAATGTGTCAAGATGTGTCAATATGTAGTGACAACTAAGGACGAAAACGTGTGGAATGAAGAAGAAAAATAAGTATCTAAGCGTACCCGAAGCGGTTCCGACACCTAGTGGCTAAGGAAGTAAGTTTACGCGGGGGGGGTCAGATTTCTCTGTGGCAGACTGTACGCTCAGATGAAAGAGGGTTCATAGACTTCCCATATTTTCTAAATTAGGTTCTATAACATTATAACGTACACGAATGGTTGCTTAAAGTCAAACGTAGGTAATAATCACTAAGATCTTTACCCCACATGTTTATTTGAGAAATGGTCCCGGTGCGTACGCAGCGATACCTCGCAGATTTTTCTCTGGAGTACGTTTACATCGCACTAGGACAATCTTTTATATGGATCAATACATTGTAACAAAATACGCGTTACACAATTTTTCGCGTTTGTTTATCTTTATAGGCGATTAGGTCTTACGCAAAGAGATATCTTCATTGTAATTTAAAATTTTCTTCAGGATGATATTACAAGTACACATTAGTGCCCTCTATAACAAACCGAAGTGAATCTCTGATTAATATTATAAAAAATTATCGCGACGTATTGTGAACATCTTCCTTTTTTTAAAGCCTCTTAAAATTTTGCAGAGAATATTTTTAAAGCGGGTCGATACAACTACCTACGTATTTGGAAGTTAAACCCACTTACGCTAGCAAAACTGGGTGTATAAGTTAGTCATTATAAACCAAGGAAGATTCCTTGGTTTATAATGTTACAGATGTAACAAAGCCAGCTCCAGACTGAACGGTCAATGAATTTTTATCCCTGTTAAGAACATAATTAGTGCATTCGCTTGAAAGTTGCTGGTTGTGCAGTTTCCACGAACGACCAGACACATAAGAGAGCTTTTACACATCACTATAATTTAATGTTTTATTTCGATAACTTTGTCCACCCTAGCCCACAAAGTCGGCTATGCGTGTTCGATAGCTATCGTCCATAGTCTGCGGTGACACCTTCCTATAATATGTAATTAACTTTTTACAAAATTATGGCTGCTAATGCTATTATATGGTTACTGGCGGACCGCCCCGGCTTCGCTCGGGCAGCATAAAAAATTGATAAGAATCTGTTTTCGGATTCCAGTCATTCGTCATCCGTCGACGCACATCAGTGTCAAAATCTTTGGAAAACAACGAAGCACAACCCATATTATATACATATGGTAGCTACATTCTATGTAAATCCTTCAGCAACGTCTTGTCCAGTCCAGTAGTCGGCAATTTGCTGGGTCAGATTCGACCGAGATAAGGCACGCGCTCAGCTATGACGCTCTCCCAGTGTCCTGGTTGAGTTATATATGTGATGAGGCAGTGCGACGCGGAGTGGTGATACAATATCTATCACTCTCCCTTTTTCTTATCTCTGATAAGCTCAGATCAGGTTACGATTTTCTACTTTTTCTCTTCTACTTCTCACAGTTTTCGACACCTCGATTTCGATCATCAGTGCTATTTTTTATCCTTTACGACGTCGAGCCAGAATTTCTTTGGTTTGCTTCTTCTGTCAATACCAGGGGGAATTGCTGATTTACGCTAAAAGTTGCAGTGAAGGAAGACTGCACACCTGGAGTTTGTTTGCAAAGTTGACACGGACATTAAGGCTTACGTAGGGATAAAATGTTTGGCTATGTCGCTTCCACCTGGTCTGGACAAAAGGGGCAAATCAAAGAAATTCGTGCGGCATGAGTTCTCGTGATAATTTTTCATGCATAGCATCGTATCGCAGCGTACTGCTTTTAGGCGCTCACCTATGACACTCTAAGCCAGATAGATATGACGATTCTAGCTGAAGGAACGAGGATACTCCACGAGCCTCGGAGTTATGAGTGATAAATTAAAAAGCATTTCTTCAATTCAAGCTTTCTTTAATAATGCTTTAAAAAAAAATATGATGTAAATTACTGTATAAATCATCGTTTGTCTGTGGCTTCTCCGTGAATTTCTCATCTATACCTATATTACAAAAAAAAATCCTATTGACTATTAGAATAGTAAAAAATACAGTCAGCCATACGCATTAAGTGTGGTCACATAAACTGTGTAACCTATATTGCGATTTTGGAAATACTTTGGGTAGGTTGACGTGACGTCGACTGTATCTAAGCCTCTAAAATTACTTTGCGCACTTTTTGGCGGTCTTAAAGAACTAACAATTGTTTGTGCTACACACTGCTACACACTACAAACTACAATACAACTTATATATCTCATAACCGTTTTTCTTGGTTAGAACTTAAAAACGAAGACGAATATAAGCGACAGACAATTTTCCTGGGTTGTTGGGAGTTAGTTACATTAACAGTTGTTACGGTGTTTATTTTGCGGTAACTTTTCACCGGCAATATTGCGGCAAAGTTTGCAGGCAGAGATAGATGCTTGTTACACCACAAGCTCAGGTATCCTGAGAGAAATCATATTACCTACTTTAAAGTACAGTTAAGGGCGAACAAACCTTACCCTTCCTATATTGATAATTTAGATGGTGGTGAGTTAGTTATATCTGTCTCTGACTGCACTTCATACCTTTTTTACAAGGTTTAATTTAGTTTCAAGTAATAAAATTACACATTTTTCCTTTTTTCTCTTTATAAACAGGAATGTTATCTTAAGTTTTAATATATATTTCACTTATATTACGGTCCTATACTCCAAATATGCGTAAAACTAAACGGTATCTTATCGCATCGTTATAACAAATCTTCAAAGTACATTGATACAATTTTTTACTTGTAAAGAATTCAGATTTTTACATTGTCTGTATTCAATGACAATGAATTTATTTAGTTAAAATTGGAGTTGGTATTGGGACACCGCGAAATATCTCGGATTAGAAATAACTCGGCAACTTTAGATAAAGGGCTATAGTTGTCTGTATCAGGGTTGCTCGTAATTTAATTTGAATATTCCCGGAGGAATTTCATGAATGACTTTTGTTATGTATTTACTCCGGCCTGTAGCCCAGCTATGTATTCCCACTGTCGCTAAAACAAAAAAAAAACAAAAAAAACAGACGTGTGCAGACTTATCACACGTGTCTATTCCCCACTAGTGTGAACGCGCCACAACCTGATACGTCTCAGCTAAAACGCGTACGCATTAGAGGCAAAGGGGCGAACCAAGATTGGCTTAATCAAGAATTCGTAAGTAAAGTTAAATGGTTGTTAAGGGCATTCGGCGGTTGATTTGTAATTTATTTATAGGATAATAGACTGGCAGCTTGCAGCAACGAGTGAGTAATGTTGAATGAAGATATGCAAAAAAAGCATAAATATTGCTCGAAGTTAAATTTATTATCATCATGGCCACTACCTACTCGATTCAACCATAACGAAACGAACTAGTAACGTTTTGATAGAACTTTTTTGTTCTAGTAGTATACCTTTTGAAAATTCTTTAATGGTTGTCAATTAAGAAAGTCAAGCGTTATAGAACGTACCGAGCCGTCAATTAGTAGTGGAACTAAAAAAGTACCAAGATTTAAACACCAGCAAAATTTTAGGAATAACTTTAGTCTGTTTTACTTTCTTTTTTCAGAACTACGTATCTAAATGAAATATATATTATATACTTATTGATTGGGGTGATTTGGGAATTCAATCAAATTTGATAAAAAGTCGAACGGACTTAAATCAATTTCTTTTATAGAATAGAAGAAAGCGAGAAAGTAGGTACATAGATAGGTATCTATCTAATAAGGTTATTAGCGCAAAAAATTGATTCCTGTTGCGATGTTGTAAAAACTTCTAGACAAGTTCCGATTAAATTTGCTGCTACCTGAAACACTATTTTAATATAAATAAATTATATTATATAGGAAAATATATAATAGAATTTATTTTTTCGGAAATTCCTACGGGAATAGATCCCACTAGATAGCTAGTTACACCAGTCAACTTTGACGTAAACTCCAAGCTCTGCGCCGCGCCGCAGGCACTACGCGCCGATTATATATAAATGGCACACTCTCCGCTCTTGTATGCAGATTAAAGTTAATAAACAAAATAATTGGGTACAAGAAGAGCGGATCATTTCTGTAACAAATAGTCGAATCGCGCCGCTTTGTGGCGGAGGTCAGTCAAACAATCCATTGAGCTGTTTATTCCAGCCCGCTCTACATGTGCGATGACCTTCACTTTTATTTATTTTTCAACGGAACGCTTGCAAAATAATAATTATTATATTTGTATTTTGCCAGTAACATATGTAGGTTTATCAGATAAGTGTATAACGATGCGTGCAATCAATTTTGCTCATCTTAACATGCTCTTTATTTATCCATTAAAATAGTTAAAACTTTGATGTGGACTTTGACTTACGCACCGCTGTCATTTAAACAAATCAGCGTAGTACTTTGCGTCTTTCTACGCAGGTTAAAATTGACTGGTGCAATCCACTATAACTAAACTACAACAGTATCACGTTAACAACTGAGCAAGAACCTATATTTCGTACTATACTACACATAGTCTAAAAATATTTTTTCAATAGAATGATGTACGATATGGAGAGGAAACCATAGAGGAAATCACATTGGATGACCGGAAAGCGTATCAAGCAAGTTTTATTTGATAAGCTTTCCGAAGATTTAGGGACTATTCGATAAATACCACTGATTTATCTCAAACGACTGATTTGTGATTTTTTGTCTCAAACTCATGTTTAAACTATATAGTATTTTAACGGGAATAGCATGAATTTTAACCAGCGCACAGCCATCGTTTAGATAAAAAGGCGTTATTGTGCGCAAAGATTAAAAATAACGTCAAAATTGCCTGATGCAATCGACCCTTAATGTAGCTGACGATTAAAGCGAAAGAGTTTTTAAAAAATGATATAAGTAGGTAAACTTAAATATGTATGAATGTTTTGTCGAAATGTCAAAACTAGCACACAGACAGAAGAGAAACTTTTTAGACGGAACATGAAGCCAACATTGTTTAGTTGGTGCATTGAATAAAAATACCATATTGTCACAGAAAATTTTAAAACTAATTGTAACTAACGAAAATTTAAACGTTAATTTAGTAATTGCTACTATTTTAAAATATCGTGAGCAAATATTTGTACTTGTGATAACAGGGTTTTGTCTGCGGTTCTGTGTGCTTATTTATGTGTTCCTCGAATTCACGATACGAGTTACTTGGTTATTATCCAATAATTTACACACATAAATAAATATACATTGGATGTAAGTAATGAAAAATTATTAATCCGTAATGAAAATTATGTTCGAGAGTGTTATAAGCTACTACCGCAGATTGGTATAGGATATGCGTTCGATGCCCAAAATTATCATTGAGCTAAGTCTCCAAATCAACTTGGGGCAAACGTAAATTTTTTGTAAGGCTAGAACTTTCGAACCGTAATTGGTCTGATTTTGATGAAATTTAAAAGGTACATAGGATCTGTAAATAGAATTTTATAAGTTCGTGGGGCATCAAATTAAGTAGTTTCTGAAATATTCACAATTTTGTAAAAAAAATATTGTGTTCGCGAGGTCTAGTTCGCGGCGAACAACTAGTGTAATTAAATTTTAAAATTGACAATGTTACTAAAATTCAATTATGGATTTTGCAAATTAATAGGAATTGCTGAGGTCTTAGCCCAATTAGTGAACTATGACTATTCCTGCCCGAACTATTGGAAACTTCGGACAAACAACACTAGTAGTTACAAGTTATAATTCGAAATACCAGTGTTCTAGTAACTGGCGCGGACATTGTTATACACAATACGCGTTTCGGGACTTCGCTCTTGAATAAGAATAAGAATGTTTGTGAGACATAGGTAGGTACATACATGATATATAATACAGATGGAAAATTATAGGTAGACCATTATGCTCTGTGTCCATTATTTATTCTATTTGCTGAACAAATTTACCGATATGTACCTATCAAACATTCAAACATCTATTGTACAGAATGTTTAATAGGTACATATCGGTACATTGACAAAAAAAAAACACAATAAAAGTACTGAGGGAGGCTACTATCCTCACATTACATGTTTTTGTAATAAAGATAAATAAATAAATAATTAAATAAATATATGATAAGTTGCACCAGTCTGTTTGGACGTTGACTTTAACCTGCGCGCAGCTGACGGTTAGACAAAATGACTTATTTTGCATTTTCTGCTCGCTCAGGTTAAAGTTCACATTAAAATTAACTTGTGCAATCCATTCTAAATTTGAAATAAGACAATAGGTAAAGATTTTTTTATTGTAACTACATATCTAAAAATGTAATAAGATATGTAGTTACAATAACATTTTATACATATTGGCAACATTTATCAGTTGATAGAACGACACATTATTCCCTTTTAGCTCGGGATAAAAAATCTAAATCGAGGTCAAAGGTAGAAGGTAGGTAATCGATTCAATAACAACCCTAAGGAATTTGATCCGCACTATCGCGTGATAGCATATCACCTGGCATTATGGAACCCGCAAGCCAGCACGACTGAACATTCCGGGTGAAGGGAGAAACGCGAGTATTTCGACTGGAATATTTTATATTTTTTTGAATTTGGCAACTATTCTCTATACTATGCTATAATTTGAAAATGGAAATAAAAAAACTGTACCTAAATTATAGATTATATCCCGGTTCCTTCAAGAATATTAGCATAGAAGATTATTTTTATCAATGCAATAGGCAATTTTAAATAGGATTATTTTGACTCAGAAATAATGTAGCTTCGTAATGGTGAATACATTTGAAAATCGGTTGATTAGTTCCGAAGATTAGACCGCTTCACACAAACAACTTCCTCCTAACAATATCTGTGGGGATTACGTTTGTGTAAATATAGATATTATATTGATATTAGATTTTTATGTTAGTTGTTATCAAAATTAACGAAAGAAATTAAAAAAGAACGAATCGTATGATTCGATTTGCTACATACTCGTAGCCTATCTACGAAATATCGTAGCTCACCTACGAAGCTACAATACGAACACATGTTTCAATATTGTTATTAGTTTAGTGTTTTGTTTGATGTCGTGCTAATATGAAAGTTATATTTTTTTATTATCCTTATACTATATGTTATAATACAACCGATTAGATTTAGATTGTCATTAAAAGTGAGTGACCTGTATTTTTTATTAACTTGCATTTCTAACGGCATTCTTAATTGTGATATACGTCAGAAAAGTATGTTCTTCTTTTTTAGAAAAGCGTGAAATTCAACAATATTAAACAATACGTTTCTGATTATTTGTCATCACAAAAAAAGCATATGCCAGCTCTTGTAAAAAAGAATTATATATAACTGACATTTGAAAAACGAAACATCCAATTTCGAACTTTTGCTTATTCGCCGTATTCCATAAAGCGATACATTATGTTATAATGCGAGGTAATAAACCGAAGTTACTCTGTCCCAAGCGACGATAAAAGTCTGTCGTCATAATAAAAAAACACCTACTGTATAAAGCAAACCACTTCAGTGTTGCCACCATAAGAAATCCAATTTAACTTTGTCCTGGCGCAAAATGTTTCAATACAAATAATTTCGTCAAGGACTTTGAGCAGCTGTACAATTCAATCAGAGGGAGATTTTTTGTCTCCCTCGTCTTTTGCGAGGTAGGTTAAGGCGGTTATCCAGTATTAAGCGTTCTTTAGCACACGTTCTACAAATTCTACCTGTATGTAAAAAAATTTTTTGTTGATATAAATGAACCTTATAAGTGGCGTGTGGCCCTAGAATACGACCATACTCCATACCTCGTGTAAATGTTTATTTGTTTAAAAATCAGCTCGGCACACTGGCACATACTTTACATTTTTATTAATTTATTTTGTTTCTTAGTGACAATTAAATGCCATACTAAATAAAGGATTTTAGTAGAAAGTTGTTAGGTGGTAGGGTACCACCTAACAACCTAAGGGTAATCTCAGGTAAGGTTGATAGGCAAAGGCAGACAGTTGTATAATAATATAATTAATAAATAAAATACAGACCCCTTAAAGGGTCTATAAATAATTTAAGATATTTTATTATATAAATATTTTATTATTACAGCGTACGTGTGGTACGTGCCGATATCGTTATGGTAATGCATGAGTCAAAATGTGATTTCAAAATATCAAGTGGAACAATAATTTAAAATTTTGAATTTAGACTGAAAGAAATAAAAATCATGCCAGCGCGCACGCGATATGACTAAAGAGGTCATAATGCGTGGCGTTACAAAGTGTATAGGTTTTTTTTTTAATTTTCACAATAGACTGAAAGAAATTTGGTGGCCAGGGTTTTTAATTTAGTCGACTGTGAGACAACATTAAGCAATGGAAAACTATACTATGTACTTTCTACTAAAATTCTTTATCTAGTGTGGCATAATCTGATAAGGTATTTTTTAATTTTCGGTAAGAAATAAAAAATGTATAAAAATGTGAGGTGGTGCTAGTGTGCAGGGAATAATCGACGTAATATATGCAACCGTAGCAAGTCGTGATATAACGGGTATATTTCACATCACTGGATACAAAACCTTATACTGATGTCAATACTTCTAACACCTGTCCGGCGCTGTTAGCAAGTTTAAATGCTTGTTTTTCTCCATTCGAGTCAATTAGAGCGTGACGACCGAACGAGTGTATGTGATAAAACATTTAAAGTTTGCGTATATGTCGACCCTTTTCTAAAATATTCCTTTCGTTGATATGGAATTGAATGTCAAAAGATTCTTTTGCGGTAAGAATAATAGATGAACTTATATAATCTGTATTTGTCCCTAAATATTTATTAATTGAATTGAAAAGTGTAATAGAATAAATAATGTATGTGAACGGTATTAAGCAAGATATGGAATGGTTCTAATGGAATGTTAAACAAATGCGTGGTCGTCCAAATCAAAAGTGACCTTATGGCGCCTGGCACTTACGTCATTATTGCCGTTGTTTTGTATTGGAATAACGGCAATAAAGACCTAAGTGCTAGTCGCCATAAGGTCCCTTTTGATTTGGACGACCACAAATGCCTAAACCTTACTTAGAATTAGAGTGAGTTGCACCACTCAATTTTGACGTTAACTTCAACCTGAAAAACGTAAAGTACGCCATTTTATCTGACCGACTGCGGCCTTCAGATCAAAGTTATCGTCAAATTTTTCAAAAGTTTCTTATTAAATCGTCTCTAAAGATTATTTTCCTTTTCCCTATTTCTATTAAGTATCATCACGTAAAGTATGAATTGAACAGTTATCCGAGACATCGGACGAATCACTATTTTTATGACAGTAATTCTGGCAATGCTGTTGTCATACGAAAAAAGGCGTCTGTGAACTTTTATTTCAAAGCAAGTAATATACTGATCAGCAGATCATTCCAGCTTTGCTTAATTAAAATCTTAAAAAATAGATGTTCTTAAGAAAGAGTCTTGTCTTGAGTCCATAGAAAGCGTATATAAAATTTCACTGTAAAAATCGTAAATTCTATGAAAATTTAAATGAAAACCAACATGTGTTAATCATTCAGATTTTTCTGTATACCTCTAGTACTTTCAAAATAAGGTACTGCCTCTGAAAAAATTTCCTATTGCCTAGTCTAAAGACTAGAATAAAATTCAAGTTTTTCATTTTAATATTTTTAGTATGCACAATAACAGCAGAAGTACATATTTTATGAATTCTTCGCGACCCTAAAACTGCAGGTTTGCAAGGAGCTAGTATCTAGTATTTCAATATACAGTCATTACGTTACGTATTGAACGTCTGTCTCAGAGCGACCATCTTTTCGCAGTGCCGGCGCAGGTACAGAATAGAATCACGTAAAATATGATTTCGCCGAACGTGTCCGAGATGCATGCATTCAGTGTAACTGCCGTGGAAATGTCTAGGGATCCATCGATATGTAGGGTGCATATTTCATATTTTTATATCATTTTATATATGCTTGTGTTGTATTAGGATTGTTGCCATCAAGTCAAATCAGATATTATGTTTATGGTGAGGTGGTGCAGACTGCCTAGGATCGAGGTTCACGGTCCAAGGTTCTAATTCTACTCTTGCCACACGAGTTTGTCCACCAATCTCACTCAACTCATGAATAGTAGTTTTTATAGACCATTATATTATATTAATAATCATGCATTCATATTTCATGCATGTTTTTGTTTAAAAAGTCTTATTGCATTCAATTTTTGCCAAAATATCTCTAACAAAAAATTATAAGATTATAACGTTCTATAAGTGAAGTTTATTTTCGAAACTCAATATTAGAATACCTACTTATTCGAAAACCATTCTGAATGAACATTTCATTTTAAATTAAATCAATCTTTATTTACCATGCCTAACATCCAACTCAGGTAAGTCACAAAATTGTCTATTCTGTGTATATTTTCGGTGAAACCTAGTTGAAATTGTATCAAATTTGATTTATTCAAATTAAACTCACGGTTCGTCGGCGGCAAATGTTATCAAAGCGTCTTTGACTAGGTCAACCGCCCGGTTGCTGCCGCCTGAAGACAACTTCCCAAACTGTTCCGCTCGGTTGACTTTTAGAATGACCTTGTACTACGCAGGCTTAAATGATTGAGACTCCTACTTGGACCCAGTTTCTCGATTGTAAATTGACTCTATTAGAAATTTATAAAATCCGTTTCAAGTTAATCATACGAACCTGCTATGAAAATTTGGTCGTTTAAAGCCCACCTACATGTGGGTAAATATTTTTTATGATTGATATAATCGTATGTATATGGGTGACACTAACAAATTAGTACAGAAAGCCGGATAGATGTTAGAATAAAATTAAAAAAAAAGTGTAAGATAAAAAGAGTGTAATTTAAAAAATGTTGGCGAAGTTTTTGATCCCATTGACGCACATTTCTTCACAATATACTTACATTTATCTGGTATAAATAACGTTCGTGAAATTGCTTTCACAAAATTGAACCAACTATACAGTGCATTAAGTACAGCAATAAAATATGTAGGAAGTAGAAGCCTTTTGATTTGTAATAATTATCTCTTTTAATTTAAATTGTAGTCGAGAATAAAATGAAGTAAAAACGCTTCGAGAAACCAAAGTAATGAGGCAAAATTATATTACATTGAACTAGATTGAACTGCTCAAATTTGTGGATTAAATTATACAGGTTCGTATTATTTACATTAGTCAAATATTGAACTTGAACCGTTGTAACATGTCACGAGTGTTTGATCATACGCTCTTTCTAATGATAGTTTAATATAGGTACATGTTTGATGATATTTTTTAAACTAAATCATTCTACGCTCATTTATCAATAAAATATTAGAAGTGGGTTGCACCAGGCTGCTTTGACGTTGACTTTAACCTACGCACCGCTGGTGTTTAGCCAAAATGGCCTACTTTGCTTTTTTCTGCACAAGTTTACGTCAAGGTTGACAGTTCGAATTTAAATTCAAAATTCTTTATTCAACTTAGAATGATACATCATATAAAACAAAGTCTACTGCCGACCTCCAAAGCACAGGTGAAGAAGAACAGCGCAAAAAACTTGTGCAACCCATTATCAAACTTTTTAAAACGAGATCTTTGACTATAAGTTACAAAAAAATATATAATTGATTAATAAAAAATATTATTTATTGTGATGGTATATTTCTTTTATATACTAGAACTAATTCTTCCAACTGAAAAAGAAATAAAAATCTTCTTTGTTTATTAGACAAACTCAACTCAACATTTAATGAACTTATCTATTTATATTCCTGAAGTTAATTAACTTTAATAAAGGTTCCTGTGGCACTGCAAAGTATAGCTTTAGACTAAATTATAAAGTCATCTGCACTATTCACTTAGCGCTAACAAGCACAAAGTTGTCAAGGTAAGTAACGTAGTTAGTACAAGTTAATTCATTCTCTATAACTTAGTTTAATTTGAACAAGTCAAATGCAGCTCCTAGTTGGAGCCAATGCTACGTCGAATCGGATGCCATAAGTATTTAATTCGATGTCATAAAGTAGGTACGCGAGTGCGTATGATGCGGTGGTGGTGTAATGGTCAAGACGCGTGGATCGAAAGGTCTCAGATTCGTGTTAGTCGTAAGTCAGTCTTTAGGTGACTTGAATAAAATCTGAGACCAATGTTATGACGATATATATGATGTGAATACACTCGATATGACGATGATAATGTACGCGATCAATAAAAGAGAGGTACATAAGCTTCTATCCTTGTTATAGAGTGTGTTCGTTTGTTATCGAGTTATACTAAAGCTAACACTACATCGAACATGTCTTTTGCGAGTAGCACATCTAGTGGATTCAACAACATTGAAGCACAACCAGTGAACAGTTATCTCATGAGTAGTACCGCACGTGTAGGATTCGAACCTGAGACATTTTGATTAGGCCGCCACCGTATCAATAATCGATGGTAATATAAATTCCCCTTGCGGATTCGCTATCATTCTCACACCACAAACTATAAATTATATCTATATAATTAACTAGCTTTTGTCCGCGGCTTCGCCTGCGTGATTTCCCACGGGAGCATTTATTTTTCCGAGACGAAATATACTAAACTATACAAGTATACAATATATAAGTATATAATATAAGTATACAAAATTTCAAGAATATTGGTTGAGTAGATAGAGCGTGAAGAGGTAACAAACAAACTTACTTTCGCATGTGTAATATTAGTCGGGATAAAAAAACTAGAACAAAATCGGTGCAGCCATTTGGCTGCTACAATGCCACGGACAGACATACAGATGCACAGACACGTTAAACTTATAACTCCTCTGGGTGTCGTCGGAGGTTAAAAACTAGAAAAATATAGATTAAATAGGTGATATTTAGCTCTTATAGTGTGTCGTGCAAGTCTAAGATACAATATAATTTAAGATTTATTAGTGACTAGATTTTGTCCCTTGAGAATTTTGAGATAAAATATAGCCCCTATAGTAATCTTGGATAATGTACCTTTCCAATGGTGAAATAATTTTTGAAATCAGTTCGGTAGTTTCTGAGAATACCGGCGGGTATTCTCAGATATACAAACTCAAAAAGTCACAAACTCACAAACGCTTGCCTCTTTATAATAATAGTATAGACTAGCGTCCTGGCTTCGCGCGGGTAATGACAACTCTGATAATGTTGAGATTACATAGCATAAAATGTAATCATGCAAAATTTTTAGACATATTACAATAATACAAACCATGTTTACAAGAAGCAAAGTAAACATTTGTCATATATTACGCATGCAAATTATAGAATAGGGAATGCTATAAGCGCCCTAAATAAACATGTAAGCAGTAATAAATAAAATACATATATATTTCCTGAGGGAAGTATTCTATACGTAAGTGTATGGCCAGGAGATAAGCGATATTAATCTTGATATTTTTAAGTTTATTCGATTTATTCGTCAACGTCAACAGTGTACATAAGACAACATCATAAACAACATCAAAATAAATAATAAACAGTTCCTTCTTAAATTAAGTTAAACTTGTTCATGCCAAACTTATCTAAAAGCTGGCATGCATACAAGCGACACAGGATATTTAAACTGCTGATACAGTACCTTCTAAAATTTGGAACTATTATGTCTTTTAAATATACCATTTTCAGGATTTATATTTCAAACAAAAATATTATCTAACAGATGCAATGCCAACTGATAAGTTTCCCAAACTGTATGTAGCTCAGTTATTTCTCACTAGGTAAAGGAGTCGCTATGTATTAGAGCCATGCATTGCTACGTTGTGTTGAGCCGTTGTGTTGTGCTCAGTGTGTGTAGTTTACTTTGCTATTGACATTTCATCATAGAGTCAATTTACAGTAAGACACAGCTAACCAATCACAGTGCGCCATTGTGACGCAAGGATTGTCGCCGCAATGTGATTAGTTCGCTGCGTTTCACTTCGAATAGACTCTATATTGAGAAGTGAATTGTAAAATCGTACTTTGACCTCTGTTGTTTTCGACGTGTATATCAAATCTCCATACAATTTCTGCATTATCTGTTGGTGGATATCAAGACTAAGGAGCATGACTGAGCAATCTGGCTACGCTTTTATTGTATAGCATTATTTTCTCCTATTTCATGGCCCCAGTGTATCGCCGACATTTGGCTGTCGAAACGCGCGACATCCGCCGATAGCGACCGCCACTCTCATCATTTCCTACGGGCCATATTCATCCGATAGAGGCGGCAATAACCTCTGAGTGCGTATACTTGAGACCTATTGCAGCTCTCTACACGATATCTGTCTCATTCATTGCTTAAGTGAGATTGGTTGGCGAAATCTTCTGATTGATTTGTGATGGCTTCAGTTTTGCTGTTACGATATTTCTTTTATATCACATTACTGCTTACTCTGACCACATATTTTATTCAAGTCAACTTTTCAGATGCAACTACATCTGAATAGGTACTACATAGAGAGCTAGGGTTTTATTACGTAATGGTGACCGTAAAACGGCATGATGACAATTACAAAAAATCATACAATAAAAATAATTCTATGATTTCTTGATTATGACATTTTTATTTATGTAATCTAATCGATTTGCCTAATCGAAAAATATAATCTTATACATATTCCAGCTAAATTAAATTATTTGAAAAATAAAACCATAAATTGATTTGTATTTTCATCTTTACAATATAACATCGAATTTCTGTTAAAAAAGATTCGAAGAATGTCATGGCCTAGAGAAAAAAAATACCTCCACGTAGCCGGCGACGTGTCGGAAATATTAACTTGGCGCATTCGAATACTTTATGATCAGTAAAAAAAAAGATTTGAATAGCAAATGTGTCCGTATTTTAATCAAACACCGTCGCGAAAGCTGTACTTATGGTGTACTTACGGTGATTCATCCTTATTTTGTTAAAATATTTTATTTATTTTATGTCGATTTTATAAAAGTAACTTTGTCTAACTTAAAATTAATGCCAAATTGTCATTAAATAAGTACTATTTGACTAATTCGAATTCACGTTCATGCTTATCTGGAAGCAAAGAAAAAATATTATGTGCCAAGTGAGCTGCTTACTTTTCCGCGCAAATTGTATGTGACAATCAAGGGGCTACAAACTGGGGATATCTTAATATAGATCATAGGCGAACAACCTGCTTATGTTTAAAAAAAATGTTTTCGCGTGATCCCTGCGCTTAAGGTATTCCAGCCGAGAATATAACAGGGACATGCGAGTGTGAGAGACAGTATCCAAGTCTGAATTTAATTAAAAAAGTACATAAGTAAAACAACATAAATTTATATTTCATACGTAAGACTTTTTAGCTGAAACGTGAAATAATAAGTTTTCTTTCCGCAAAATCCGTTTGAACAACAATAATCAAGAAAGAACACGTTGTACTGAATAGCTTAGTGTTCCACTGAGCACAGAAAAATTACCACTTCTGGGAGCGTTCGCTCAGATACGAAATAAATGGCTCACGGCTGCTGCTTGCTCCGTATTGTTTTGTAAATGCAACGTAATCATGTTCAGAGGTTAGTAATGTGTATTGTGTACGTTCGTTGTGCTTTGTCTCATGATTTTATACTCTCTTGTGCCATGTGGTTTCTCCCGTGATTTTAATGCGATGTTCCCTTGAGTTTATTTTTTTTAACAGACTGTCTTGGTGCCAAGAAATGAGAAAGAGAAGACAAAGAAAAAGAGTTAAGGTTAATGTTGACTGGTGCAACTCGCCAAAAAAAATACAAATTCTGAGATGTTAGTAAAAAGAAAAATATTAAAGATAAATTGCTTCAATACAAAGCTGAAATATTGCGAATACGTGGGACATGATGCTACCCACTCTTTGTTTATATACCTGGATATACACACAACCTGTACTTCTTGGTTTCCGTGATTATTTACTTTATGTTGAAGCCTACGCCGCTATCAGCTTAGCTTTTGAAAAATGATACGTTGATAAAATACTCGAGCAATCTTTGAGAAAAAACTAAAGAAATAATTTAATATAAACAAAGAATTTCCTTGTTTTTAGAAAACTGAATACTTATAGGATCACTCGTAGTATGTTTATGCCCATCCGTCTGTCACAGCCAATACGCTCCGAATCTACCAGACCAAATCTGGCTAAATTTGGTAAGATTGTGTAATCCTGTAAGCTACAAATGCGACAATGGCACGGCGCGGTCGTTATTTCATCAAATATCTTCATCAAAGATCTCGGTAGTCGAGAGACACAGCTTCAAATAAACAAGTCGTATAGCGATTTGCAGAAGGAGACTGAAATTAATGTAGTCTAAGTCCAATATAAATCAATATAATATGGACGGACAAGTCGCACAGATTAATTTAGTCTAAAAACATGTTGGAGAATTGTGCTATGGGATACGAAGCTATTTTATGTTATAAATAACATAAACATAATTATATAATAACATCCAAGACACAGAACAATTTGAAAAATATCGTTTTCAATATTGACCTGATCGGGTTCCGAACCTGGGATCTTCAGTGTAGCAGACCGGGGCATGTTGACTATTGAACCACAGAGGTCATCAATCCAAAGGGTATGTTAATGAAAGTAATTAATCAAATCCTTCGGGGATCAAAAACGTAGATGCAAACATAAACAGATAACTTAAACTTCCAAACATTTCCGCTAAGATGGAAAATTTTCGATTAATAATCTATTCTTTGCATTATAGGCGGTGAAATAAAGGATTGAGCGGGCGTGAAATTCAATTTGTAACAATCCTTCAGGAAAGGCTTTCAAATGAAACATTTTGTTGCGAGCAAGTTAAATTGTGTTTCTTACAAGAACCTCGTTGGTGGCCTCGTCTGACACAAGTTTCTTTATTACCAGATACATAATATAATTTGTATAAGAGGTTCGTGTTGACTCTTAATTCCACTTTTAATGTGAAAGTTGTTATGAGATGGAGGACCGATCAATCTCGTAAAATCTACTCGACGTTTAGTCTACGGTTAGTATACCTCTAAATTGCACGAAGGATAAAATGTTTAAAAAATTATGACGAGCGAAGCCGATACACGCCTACATGGAAATTAATAAGATTTCTTCTTTCATTTTTAACCTTATTTTTTGTAACTCCAACATTTAAGTCTAAAATGTTATTTACTAACTTTTGACCCCGGCATCGTCTGCGTGCATTTCCGTCGGGATAGCATTATTTTTCTGTATTTCTCCGTACTTCATACTTCTTCGTAGTCGTATTCCTCATGGCTGAGGTTCGTGGTCATTACGGGGAATGAAACACCCACAACAACTTTCTTGGTATTATTAATGGAGTGGTTTGCCATTGTCTTTTCCATTTCACACACAATTTAATAATAATCAATCAGTGTGCAGGTTTCCTCACGATGTTTTCCTTCACCGCAAGCAAGTGGTGGTCGATGAAAACTACTATACATTAGTCAGATTGGTATACAAACTCATGTGGCACGAGTAGGATTCGAACCTGATACCTTTAGATCCACAGGCAGTCTTAACCATTACACCACCACCACTTCATACTATATATATGCAAAATTTCAACAATATTGGTTGATTTAGTAAAGTGTGAAGAAGTAGCAAACTTAATTTAGAATTTTTATTACGAGTATTAGTTAGGTTTTTAATATTGCAGCTTTCAAACTACCAAATGTTTATACTTATACTATTCTTTAACTTAATTAATCAATACTAGTCCATACCAATATTATAAATGCGAAAGTCTGTCTGTTCCGCTTTCACGGTTAATCCGCTAGACCAATTTTGAAGAAATTAGCAATACATATTGTCAAAGACAAGTTCAAAGATAGGCTACTTTATTTTTCAAAAATCAACTCTCAAACTACTATAGTGGGGGGGTAAAAATTTGTAAAGAAATCGTGTCTGTTCCGCTTTCACAGAGAAGTTCACGCGGGCGAAGCCACGGGCAAAAGCTAGTAAATTATATATTTTTAGTCATTGTGAAGTTTATATATATTAAGTATTTGAAAGTGCATTAATATGGAGCAATGACTTGCTCCATATTAATGCACTTTCAAACTATCAAACAGAAAATCCGATTACCTGAGTATGTAACGTTCCTCTTTAATCTCACAAAGTCTAAAGGTAAAGATACAAAAAGCTTCCATTTTTTATTACCTGTTTTTTACTTGTATAAAAATAGCCTATGACCAACCATGCTTAATGTTTACTGAACCAACAACCAGGTCGTTAGTGTGACACGAAGATACAAGCTTCATATCCGGAGCCGAGTGGTTGAGTGATGGAGCTTCCCCTGGCATCCGGGGAACACCTTGGATGAGGGTGATTCATCATTTTGTACGTCTTCTGAAACTACAGGGACATTTTGTGCAGAGTTGTGGGAAAACTGTATTGTTATTCTTTTAATTTATATGTACTTACATACAAGTTATAATTAACAGTAAAGAATAAAAATGTGATACTGTATCTGTAATTAAAAATCTGTTTCTCTGTTTAGTGTAACGTAGAAAGTGATGCCCATGCCAAGAGATGGGCAAAAAGTAATTGGATTTATTTATATTATGTAATCCTCAGATTACACAAAATAAAGAAATAATTAACATGATTAATGTAACATAACTATATTAATCGAGATTACTTTTCAAAGATTACAAAATAAATTCTTCTCTAGCGACGCAGTAAAAATAATCTTATATTTTCGAAGACTCTGGTATGATTTTATAACCAGCCTGTAAGCTGCCTAGGGTATGTGACCCTTAGTCGCCTTGTACGACATCCATGAGAGGATATAGAGTGATCCTATTCTAGGGCGGAACCACACGCCACGCCACGCTATTAATGAAGATAACCTATGTGTATATTACACACTAATCTGGATTGCTTCGCGCGTGTAAGTTGCAACACACAGTAATGCAATTCAGCGCCTACTTCACACAACTCGTGTACAAACAATATCGATACTATATCTACGTCGGACTGCTATTTCCGCCAACTACAAACTGCAGTTACGTGCCGCTGCAGATATTTTAATAAGAGCATAACACAGTTTATGCAACTATTCTCATATGAATTACTGCGAGACACAGAACTTCTTGCGCCATTGTCTGACTAGTCGATAATTTCTGCAGTTACGCCATTAGGCCTGTTTTCGTATGTAATATTAGGTTCTAATAGGTATGTGTTATATTAGATACTACTAGCTTTTCCCGCAGTTTCGCCCGCATAAAATTCCCACGGAAACAGTTATTTTACCCCTATGTCCTTTCTCCACACTTCAAACTACACGTATACAAAATTTCAATAAGATTTGTCGAGTAACAAACAAACTTACTTTCGCATTTATATAATATTATAAATGCGAAAGTAAGTTTGTTTGTTTGATAAGGATGTATAGAAAATTGAAGATGGCAACGGCTAACTACTATATTAATATCACCCAAAAAAGTCATTGTGTGTGTTAAAACAAGTAAAAAAACTGAAACGTTTTCTCTCATCATCGCATGTTGCCGGATGTGTTCGGGGCTGTGATGCTGTGAGGCCAAGGATCAGCGTAAAAAATAAAATTACAATTTCTATGATTTTAAAATTGTCCGCCTGATATTATCTCATCATTATGAATACATTTCATGTCCCAAAATTCCCCCGGGAAAGTCCGCAAAAAGCTAAGCTAAGCTGCACTGAAAAATAATTAGATAACATGTTTTTCTCCACTATTTGTTGACAGACATGGAAAGCTTCCAAAATTTGATCGCCAACGCTAAAAGTAACGTGTGGGTTAAGCCTTAACAGCTCTATTGAAAACTACCTTAGATATTGTGAGCTGGCGGAATGCCAGGGGATTACCCTGGTCTCAGTAATACTTGTCTCACGTAACCCAACATTCGGATCGAAAAACTTTTCTAATATTCCACTTTGTGGATATGCGCCCCGCCTGTCTACAGATCAATGCATTTTTTGAATGCTCTGACAAGTTGCCAATAAATTACATTCAAAAATGTTTATATTGTCCGTATTATCTGAAATTATAAAGTGATAAAAAATTGTTTTTATTTTTTGTTTGTAAGAAATAATCTCAAAAACAATAAGGCAGATTTTGTATGACATTTCGCACAGATTTCCTTCATTATTTCATAGTCGTTTTCCACATGGCCGAGGGTCGTAGTCATTACGTGGAATGAAACACACACAACAACTTCATTAGTGTGCCCCGCGGTTTTGTACCGTGGGAATTTTGGATTAAAAAGTATACGTATACCAAACATAACAATCCGTCCACTAGATTTTGCGTGAAATAGAAACAAACATACACATATATCTTCACAAACTTTCGCATGTATATCGTTAAAGACTTAAACTGATATATAGCATTGGCAGATGATAGGCAACCATATCATTCCCTGTGAGGGTTGACGTCAGGGCAGACGGCTGGTTGATAAAAATCACATTCAAAATTTTAAGGTTATTTTTTATCCTGACCCCGGGCTACATGGATTCACAGCCCTGAAGAAACCTGGAACATACGAAGACAGGAAATAGAGAAATTGTATGTTTTGTAGGAAAATAATAGCACTGTTATAGTGATAAAAATACCACGGTGATATAGAATATAATTGTCACCGTGGTATTTTTGTCACTTCTTATTGGCCTAAAACGTAGAAAAAAAATCTCTCTCAAGAAAATTTTGTGAGAAAAAACTGATGATAGCAATACAGTAGATAGGATTTAAGGAAATGGAATTAGAAAATGTTGTCCGAGCACACATGTTGTGCTCGCAATACCGAATACTTGGGGGGTTCGTCCGTACGTGACGCTACTGCGGTATCGGGATATTGATGTGTGCCTCATTTGAAACGATTGTGCGATCACATTGTATAACAGGTAGGTATGTTTGCTTTGATTGCTTGTGGAGAACTTTGCCAATTACTACTCATAGAAATAAAGAACTATACCTACCATATAAACTAGGAACATACAAGTAGCGTTGAAGTTCATCGTTAGCATATTCATAATGTAAGAATTATTTCTGGTAGGTCAAAATAGGGCATTGGATTTAGATTGATAGAACTGGAAGAATCTTGGTGTAGAGGTAGTTGGAGAATTGGAGATTGATTGGTTATTTTTAACTCAGGCGAAGCCACAATCTGCGTCTTTAAAGTTACAGCGATAAAACAAAAAGTTACAAGTCTAGATAAGTGTCAACAATTTCCGCATTCCTGTTAGTATAATAATTATCTTAAGCAAACCTGATTTTGTTTTACAAAGGTGGTGGCGTGAATGGAAGTTTTCCGGGTCGGCTAAGTAACGGTAACTATAGTGGTATTGAGTTTGTTTATATTTAACGTTAATGGCTTTTAATTAGGGATATGCCTTTTTGTTATCTACTTTAGTTACAAACAAATTGATAACAAACTGGCTTCGTAAGTTGCTATAAAAAAAATTGTGTAAAAACCTTTATTATATCCTGCAGAAAAAAAATAACATCGATCAAAATGGATCACGCAAAATTCCCAGTGGGATATTTTCAACATTTTCCCCTCGCATTTCATTTAAACCTGGGCGTTGCGAACTAAAAAACTAAAACTGGCCAGTTGCATTTCAAATTAACCGGTGACCTTTCGTTCCAAATTCAAATTTTTCAGTGGACACAGAAAATGCTACGGCGTGAAACTGGCAACCTCTTTGCGAAACGAAATGTTCCGTTTATTGGAACAATGAAATTAGCATAGTAATGAAAAATATTGGTTGGGACCGACGGCGGCCTGCCCTCGGCCTTCTGCATTATGGCCTTTGGGAAACAAAATATTTTGGTATAAAATTCGCTCTTGTGTTATAAAAGTATTTTTTTATTAAAGTTATATTTCCTGTTTTCACATTTGGTAAAAATATAGGCAATTTATATTTATTTTGCAATATTTTAGGTGTCAGCTAATCAAATCTCTAACAGAATAAATATAGGTATTAATTGCACAAACTAGCATATCGCAAAAACACATAGTGAAAACTAAATTAAAATAAAAGACCAATATTGAAATATGTTTGAACGTATAAACGTTTATTACCTGGAGTATAAAAACAAAATTACTCAGATAAATTAATTTATCATAAACCAATAATAAAAGCTTTTATATCTGTATTCGCGATTGGGAGATTTTGCATACAAACCAAAGCAATTGCTTTTTACGGCCCCTTTCCACGGTCCCGCAGGATCTGCGTGTAGATACCGGAACGGGAATCATATTATTAACAACAGTATGAACAGTTATCAAAAAAATTTTATTTTGAATTAGACCTAATTTACAACCGTCAACCAATGTTGCGTGATTAAACATTTTGGTATAAAAAATGAATAATATATACTATCACTTTTACAAAACACACAGCGTCATTATGTATATGTATGTAAAGTAACTAATCTGGATGATGCTCAATTAGGAAAACTGTCTGCGAACTAGTACAGTCTCCTTCAATAGTGAATTCATGTTAAGTATGAAATATTCATAGATTGCATTGAAGTACGTTAATCGCTAGGCAAATCCTACTTTAGTTTAATTAATGAAAACTTATCAGACTTTGAATAACTGTAGATAATGAAAAGAAAAATAAATGGTCTTAGGTTATCATAAAACTTCACAACTCGTCGGGCTATTGTTTAGCTTCAAACAATAAACTGACCTAAACTTATGGTAGGATCCAAATTTTATTATAAAGAATTTTATTATAGGCAATATAATTGTCGTTTTTTATGTATGATAGAAATGGTGGCGAGTGGTGGCCTATGGTCATCATAAAGGACTGCTACACTGGAAGTACCTCAATCTACGTTCAGATCAAGATGGAAAATGATGTTTTTCAGATTGATCTGAGATGTGGGCTAACTCAATCTAAATGTTTTGTCGCTATATATTTATGTCATGGGCTTCAGCTATGCGATAACAGTCACTGAGGCGTTGCAGAAAATATAGACTTATTTTCTAAACGCCCTAATGTCAAACGTGTCAAACTTATTCAAAATTATTGCTCATGAAATCAATGTACAAAGAATGTACAATGTATAAAGAAGTTTAATTATTACAAGTGCAGTCGTGCGTCTGTAATTTTTTTTTGTATCATTTATTGATGAATCTGAGTACTTCACAGCGCGACTGTACGCGCGACCGTCGTGCGTATAATTCTAGGCGAGACACTTTGATTACAACTGTAATTCACGCCCTTAATTTACCACTTGGCCGCTTCGATCCTTTGAAAAGTAAAAGCAGATATATTTCCCTACTACATTTATAAGAGAAACACTAACTTAGTTTTAAGGTAAAGTTTTAATTGCGCTGGCAAATCTCAGTTTATCTTTGGCGGTCGCCGAGACGCTGTTGACTATAAATTCAATTTGAGTGGTGGAAGAGATAGGACGGTACACTTTTGGCTTTACGAGAGTAATTAGGCATATTCGTTAGTAAACAAGTATTATTTCTGCATTAAAAATATAATTAGGACTTATGTTTCACAGTTATAAAGTATTTTTTTATTTAAACTTTATTGATAAGATCTCATTGTTACTAACACAATCGACTAAGTCTGGATAAATGAATTTATAATGATTATTGCATAAAATACAATAAGTAAAAGTACCAAAAGGTGGATAGGTAGAAGTATCTGATAGTCTTTATATAAATATATCTATCAGGTTAAAAATTAGCGTTAAAATGTGTTTCTTAGTATTGGATTAGGCTAACTGGCCAATCGGTTCAGGCAGATTTTTCTTGTTTTTAGTTAATTGTCAGATTATATACAATATAAAATTTTATCAGAAATTAGAAAAACGGGCACTTGGGGTGGGTTGCACCAATCAATTTACGCCCGGTGTCTGAGTTTTTTAACTGCAGTTTATCTATTCAATGGTGCTATTCGAATTACGCCATGATAGGAATAGCGCTATCGAATAAATAAACTGCTGTTAAAAACTCAGAAAGCGCGCGAGCATTAGACACGCAGGTTAAAATTACCGTCAAAGTTCACTGATACCATTCCCCCTTAGTTTCATGTCTACATTTTCTATTAAAACGGCCATTACTCTAAAAACATATTGATAAAATATCCGTCATTTTTGTCTAAAAACGCTCTTCATAATTTAAAGCCAAGACAAGAGTTTAACCGTCCCATTTTATCACCTGTAGTCACGTACCTGCCCGTAACGCCTCACCTAATGAATTCCACCTTGTTTACAATAAACCAAATGGCTTTTATGAAACTCATTCATTAAACGAATCTGTGGATTATGCGTCAAGCCGTCTCAGAACGTGACTTTACACATTTTGCACGAAATTGATCTTGTTTTACTATTCGTAAAGTGGCGCTCATCAACGTAAGGCAGTCAGTATCTAAGATTTACTTTACTACTTTTTTTAAAACATGCAGACAAAATAAAAATAGGACAAAATCGTCTTTATTTTGGGCGGTAGATTATTTTCCTAAACCATATACATTTCTCTAGCTAGCAACCATAGATAAAAGAAATATATCTAGCAACCTAATATTATTTCATGTCAATTATACCAACAAACCTATACTAAACATGGCAATAGTTTCTAGTCCGAAAAACCTGAAGTGTTACTATATCTGTTAAATCAAGAATACTCTCGAAAATGTCAATATACTAAATTAAAATCGGAATCTCATCAATTTGTGATCTACTATACCATAGATTTGCCATAGCAATTTATACTAGACCACTTTGTGGATTAAAAAAACACAGATAAAATATACTCGCATACATACTAAAATAAAAATTGAAAACAGGGGTCATTCGACACAGGTATGTATTCGACATAGATGAAACAAAAAAAGTTGCAGATTTTGTCAAAATATTTACTACATACTGGAAAGATTGTCAAAATATTTACTCCGCAAGTGGCTCTTGGCACGGTAGCATTACGGTAGGGTAATGTAATAATAATTATCAAGACTAGCTTTATACCAAGTCCAAGCTTTATTCAATAGATGGCAGCATTTATAACATGTGTATTTTACGCAAACTAATGGCCATGTCCCATTGCTTGATCATGATCTCGTATCCGTTGTTTTCTATACGTTTTAATAATGGCACGATTTGACTTGGGTATATCAAATCTTCATACAATTTCTGCGTTGTTTATTAACAGAGCGCGACTGACTAATGGGGCAAGGCTCATAAACTCACAAACTGTCTATAAAAAATCATTGAAATATTATATAATAATAAAACTATAAGTGGGCTTTGTTTGTTCGCACAAAACGTAAAAACTACTGGATAGAATTTGATGCGATTTCATTTGTATAGCGAATAGTCCCACTTACAGGTTTCATCGCTATATATTGATTGGAACCCGAGATATTGATAATAATAAGTATGGGAAAAGCTATTAATAAATAAATCTGAATCAGAATATAATTGTGAAGATTGCTTTATAAATATCTAGTCTCAAAACGTCTTCATTTGTTTTGTTCTCTTTATAGACACTTGTTATAGTACTTAATCGTAGGACGTTAACCTCGTATCTAAAAAAAATTCTATTATAATAAAAAATATTGATATTGGTAAATTAGCTTGTGGTATTTATAGTGATATAATAAAGAAATAATAAATTTATATAGATATTTGCAAAAAATTGCAGCATAGCACTACTGATTCAGAGATCATGTAGAATTAGCAGAAAACAAAGCCGTAGCTCGAAAGGCACCTTTCCTTTACTCCGACAGCTAATTCAGAGAAATAAAACTGATGTTACAAGTATGGCTGCTCTACTAGGGGATTTAATATTTTTACTACTATTACCGACAATATTAAAAAAATAGATCTATATAATCGTTAAATCGACCACATCTTATAATATCGTTTGGGGCACATCGTAATTCCCCGTCATGGATCGCACCCAGTAATAATTCGCTAAATCAACATCAGATATATTCACGACTTGAATAAATCTGACGCCAGTCTTGGCAATAACACACTCGAAAAGAAAAAGTAAAAATTTGAACAGACTAGAACAAGTCTGTTATTTGTCGATTAGCAACATCGGCTGAACTAATGAGCGGATCATACTAATATAGTAGTATTTCTGTATTCAAAACAAACCCCGAATAACACATAAAAGCAATTACTTGTTATTATTACAAATGTCACAAGTTCCAAGTTAGCTAATCAATCTCAGAGTTAGCTGAAATAAAGGAAGTATTAGGACTGAAAAGTGTTATAGGAAATGAAATTATAATATTGTAATTATAACGGTTAACAAATAAAAAAATTGAACTAAGGCATGTTTCGCCTTTGTTCTATTTTTTCTTTTTCTGTCGCTGTAACTGTGACCACACCTCATAGCAGTAAGTACCCGGCTCTGCAATTATTGGCACGTGTTCACCTCGCGTCTCTATACCTTACAGGTTCTACTTCATACGTATTGACTTACAATGCGATTCCGATAAAACACGTACGAACTATGAAGTTGTGAAGTATGTAGGTTACTTTAGTTCATTTTTATTTGTCTCTGCTTTGTGTTTATTTGCTCATTTCCAAACGGATCTAAATTATTTTCGGCTTACCTAAATAACACCGACCCACTAATTATACTGTACCCAGAGACCCAACAATTAATACTGTAGTAATTATTTGGGTTAATTAATTTAAAAATTCTGGACAGAATTTTATTTAAATTATTTTTAAAAATAATTAAAATCTTTGACATGTATATGAAATAATTTAAATATAACAAGAAGTTTATTCCAAATTTGATTTACTCGTGTGTTGATATATTTCAGTTGGTTGAAGTGAAAAGACATGATGTTGGCCCATGGATTCGTGTTGTAACGATCTCTAATACAACCCACTCGTGTATGGCGAAAATAATGAAAAGACAAATAGTGAATCACTTTCTCTTGTTGGTATTGCATCAAAATTTAACAATAAACAATATAAAAAAAAACAATAAAGAGAAAATCTCAAATATAATATTAAAACAATAAAAGAGGCTAAAAATAAGTCCCTTGTATTCTAACCAAAGCTATTGTCATGTCTTCTGGCTATTACCAGGCAACTTTCATCGATTCTTCGCAAAATGATAATACAAAATTCTCTCAATGTAAAATTATGAATTCGTCTCAAACAATTTTCAGTCGGGCAATATCGAAGATTTTATTTTTTCCAATAACAATCGCTTAGGAACTTCCAGAACAGTTACAGGTAAGAAGAGCTATTGTGAACAGGCGGTGGGGACCGTACCTTATTAGCCAAGTTTGTTATTATGATAAAAATTTACTCTATTTTCTCTATGTTAGGGTTGAAATTCACATGCTTGTGGTTGTTAGCAGCTATTGAATTTAGAAACTAGTCTAATCTCTGGTATCCTTAGTAACGTTTTAATATGGAAATGTGAATTAGACAACACATCAAACTATAAAAAAATCATTTCAAATACGCTAAGCGCGGCTTACCTATGTATATATAAACGAAATAATTACGGTCACAGACTTGTATATACCTAATTGTAAATAACTAAAGTCCTCAAAAATATTTCATTTGTTTTTAAAATTATATATGTATATTGTATATGGTATTTGGATATATTTAATATTTTCTGTAATAGAATTATTTAAGCTTTCCCGCTAAATATTGATTGGCCATTATATTCAAAATTTTTAGTTATTGTCTAGTCGGGTTATTTGTTTCAGTTGATTAGCAATTTTGAATTCAACATAGCATATTCAATAAATCTTTTTTACCAATCCTTATTGAAAAATATCAATGAGTACCTATTAATTATAGTAAATAATTCAATCGGACAGAATTTGAAAAAAGAACTAAAATTTTTGTTCGAAAAATAAAACTGCTCCAGCATTATAGACTCCAGTCTCTATTACAACCGGGTGTACATAATTCAAAGAAAAATTCGGATTAAAAATCACCAAGCGGAGAGTGCTTGAATTTATTTCTGGCGACGAAATTGCGGCGGTTGGCCTTCCTTCCGGTGGCTCCTACGTACTAAAGGCAGCACACACTTACGAGTACGGTAAAATCTTTAATGATATTATTTTACTTATTATTATTTTAAATGCGAAAGTTTGGGTGTTAGTGTATGTTAGTGTTTGCTTGATTGATAGTATAAAAAAAAAAAACGAAAAACAAATCTACTTAATGAAATCTGATACACAGATTATATCCCGCAACCCGAGGTGTTACCCGCGATTTATCATTATTTGTAATTCATCAAACATTTTAATGATTTACAAAATTCTCACATTTTACTTTTATAATAATAAGAGGATGGGATAATCTTTATTAAGTAATTTACAGTCAGTTCACGGAACTGTAGACCTAAGGTAATCGGTTCTCATATTTCTAAATATCGCTAGATATTGCCCGCAGCTGGTGCCCGCGTACATTTCTTACGAGAACAGGTACTTATTTCTGGGATACAAGATACCGTAAGTTTTTTCCATACTCTTAACTTTAAGGCGAATTCTAGAAATATACAAACTCAGTCGTATACTTACTGGTAATTTTTGTTTTCATATTTAATATGGTTATGGCCATCGAAATGTACTGTGTACTTGATTTAATTAACATATAACTCGATACATAGTCAAACAATGTTCAGAAATCTTGGACTCGAATATAATAAATCGGGTACGTACCTACCTACATGCCAAAACCTTAGTCTATGGGTATCGCCCTTTAAATAGTACGGTTCTCCAGGCACCTCGATTCTATGAATTTTTGTAGCTTCATATTTCTCGACAAAATAGTTAACTGCTGCATGCACGTCTGAAATTGGCTCTTTATGAAAATAGAAGTCGTATCTTTTAAATGATTTGTGGCTCTTGGAAAATGTTAACAAACATTCATTTCTCTGGGTATATAGCGTAATAAAACATATTTTTGAATAAATAACAGATATTCAGGATTTCTTTGTTTCATAGATATGTGATATTAAAAGTTATATTAAGATATTAAGAGTTTGGCTTACGCAGCCGCCGCATACACACGTTCCTACAAACTATCCCCAAGAAAACCAGTGATCAAGACCCCTGCCTTACGAAGTTTAACACAGAGCACCGTGTCTACGTCGCTGGTCACCTTGCATCACCGGACCAAGATATGCGAGACCTCTCGCTTACGGCGTTTAACCCGGGCGCACAGTGTCTCGCACGACTGGTTTGCACCGAACAATAGCAGTGACCGCTCGGAGGCTCCTTATCGCACGTATGTAGTTTTACACCAAGTGAAGTGAGACAGTGCATGTGAAGTGACGACCACCGGCGTTTGCGCATATAGAAAATAATTACGATATTGGGTATATCGTAATTAAATAAAATTTGGTTGTTTTCGCAAATTGCATTTATTTATTACGGATCTGTCTTACCATGAAACGATTGCTAAATAACAAGGAACCGAAGTTTAGTTCACAGCCTGACCTATCTACAATGTCGGAAGAAGTGGCTACAGTCACCATGCGCAAACGAAAACAACCCGACAGCGACAACGACTGCGACTATAAGAATGAAATCAAAGGGTTGCGTAGTGAGATATCTCGCATGAATACTCTGCTAGAGAAATTTATGATGTCACAGGATAAAATGATGAGTGATATGCGTGAGAGTCTCACAATGCTGAACGGAGAGATAAACGAAATTAAAGCCTCAACCTCTGGGGTAATAAAGGATCAAAATACTATGAAAAGTGATATAACTGACTTCGGAAAACAAATCTCTATCCACGAAGACAGGCTTGTGTCTCTTGAACAAAAAGCCTCAATTTCCTCATCTTTACCACACTTGGAGACAACAATTCAGCCTGGAAAAAACGAGGAAATTATCCAGGAAATACAAGAGCGCAAAAGGAGGGAAAATAACATCATTATAGTTGGCATAGCAGAACAATCAACTACATACTCTAAGGATAGGATAGCAAAAGACGAGACCGAGGTACTAAATGTATTTTCTCTAATAAGCCCAGATATTCCGAAGCCGAATAAAATTTTTCGCATTGGCAAATACAACGCTGAGAAGACACGTAGAATAAAAGCCTGCCTCGAAAATCGAGAACAAGTGATGCTTTTGCTCCGTAACAAAGACAAATTGCCTCCTAACATTCATTTTTTCTCTGACCAAACACCAGCCCAACAGAAACACTTTCAAGCTATAAAAGATGAATTTGCAAAGCGCAAAAATGAAGGAGAAAATGATCTCATAATAAAGTACATAAAGGGAACACCAACCATCGTTAAAGCTATCTCAAAAAACTACAACAACCAAAAAAACTCATCGAGCAAAACCTAAAAAACATAACATATCAGATTGTTGATGACTACAGACGCATAGCAACAAAAAAATCGGCAATATCGTGTATATATCTTAACGCAAGAAGCATCAAAAAGAAAGGAAAACTGGACGAACTAAAGTGTATTTTAAAATCAATGCCAACTCTAATTCAAATAATATTGGTGACGGAAACTTGGATAAAAAACGAAGATCAGGCCCAACGACTACAAATCGAGAACTACACCCATCATTACAATTGCAGACGAGATATCAAAGGCGGCGGAGTATCAGCTTTCATACATAACGACCTAAAACACTATCTGATTAGTTCAACATATGAGGAAGGAAACAACTACCTCTGGATCCACTTGGAGAAGCTTACACTCAATATTGGGGTCGTGTATAAACCAGGTCATACAAACTTTAATACCTTTCTGGAAACCTTTGGATCACAATTACAACAGAAGAAAAGATCAATTATATTTGGCGACTTCAACATCGATCTACTGGAAAAGAATAAAAACTTGACCAAATACAAACAAACGTTGAAGGAATCAGGTCACAGAATACTAAATAAAATACACCAAAAATATTGTACAAGAGTATCAGATTCAAGAAAGTCAATTCTGGACCACATTATCAGTGATTTGAAAAATGAGCCTTCCAATTTTGCTATTATCAATTCATCTATGTCAGACCATAAACAATTTTTCTTCCAATTGAATAGGTACAAACCACCTAAGAAAATGCGATCGGTATATGAAGCAGTAGACTACAAAACTCTATATGCAGAAATGGAATCATATGATTTGAAAAACATGGCAAATAAATACGAAGATCTTGACGATAAACTGAAGCAATGCATATCACACAACAGAGTAATAAAAACGAAAATACTGAACCCTCCTAAAGAGGACTGGATCAACGGTGATATTGTTACTGCCATCAGTCAAAGAAATTTTTTATGGAGGCAACATAAAGATTCCCCTGGAAACAAAAGTCTGGAAGAGAATTTCAATCAAAAAAGGGACACAGTAGCTAAATTAATCTCAGGTACAAAAAAATCTTATTATCTAAAATTGTTTTCAAACTGTTCACGAAATCCCAAAAAAACCTGGTCTCTTATCAACGATCTAGCTAAAAACAAACTTAATCAGGGCAGTTCTTGTCCAAAACTCTTAGTAGATTCTAAAGAAATTACCGATAAAGCGGAATTATGTGAGGTTTTTAACGCATACTTTTCCACCATAGGCTCCATATTAGCAGAACAAATACCTGATAAATATCATAATAGCGAATACAACCCTGTTATATTGCCACAAAATACGAATGGACATGAGTTGCTTGCCTTTCCTCCATGCGATGCTAAAGATGTAAAAGCGATTATTCAAAACCTTGACCCAAATTCTAGTTGTGGAATAGATAAAATCAGTATAAAAATTATAAAATGCTTGCAAGACCTAATTTCAGAACCCTTGTCGCGTTGTTTCAATAAGTTGATGATCGATGGTGTATTTCCTGATACCTTAAAGATTGCGAAAGTAACACCTATCTTTAAGTCTGGGGCCATAAACGACCCAGGCAATTACCGCCCGATCTCTGTATTGCCGGTCATATCTAAAATACTAGAAAAACTATTATATAATCATTTGCTAAATTATCTTGACACTCTCGACTTCCTGTCACCTCGACAATACGGTTTCCGGCCGAAAAGCAACACGACAGCAGCTATAATCGATCTGGTAACAAAGATAAAAGCTAACTTGGACCAGAAAAAGTCTGTTTTGGGTGTTTTTATTGACCTAAAAAAGGCTTTTGATACGGTTAGTCACAATTTACTATTACAAAAGTTAGAATGCATTGGTATAAATGGCGTTGCTCTTAAAATGTTCAAATCGTATCTAACAAATAGGGCACAAATAGTTCAAATTGATAATACTCAAAGTACGGCTCGATTCATTACCCATGGCGTCCCACAGGGTTCCATATTAGGACCACTTTTGTTCCTCATTTATATAAATGATATTCCAAAATTGGGTCTTCATGGTCATGTAACCTTGTATGCGGACGATACATGTCTATTTTATATAGGTAACAGTTTAAATGAAACTACAACACAAGCTCAACAGGATCTTGATAAGTTGTTCGAATGGTTTCAGTTCAATTTATTAACCATCAATATTTCTAAAACAAGTTATATTATATTCAAGACAAAAAATAAAACAATCCCCCCCCATAACTCTCTAAAAATTAATGATACATTTATTGAACAGAAAGCTCACGAGAAATATCTTGGCCTTAGACTTGATAATCATTTAAGATGGGATAAACAAATTTCATACATAAAAAATAAGTTAGCTTCACTTACAGGGTCACTCCGTAGTATAAATGAATGTGTTCCTAGAAAACTCAAGTACAATATATACAACTCGCTCGTAAAGTCCCATTTGTTATATTTAATAGAAATATGGGGTACTGCCGCCAAGACCGGATTACAAGAACTACAAAGAGCCCAAAACAAAGTAATAAAAGCACTATTCTGCTATCCCTACTCAACATCCACCACAAAGATTTTTAAAGAAACAAAATTAATGAACATTCAACAACTTTATCGTTATAATACTTGCATTCTAATTAGGAAGATACTAAATAAAAACATGCACACTAGTTTATCGTTTACCCAAAAATCACAACTTACTAAACGCAAATTACGTAGACCAAGTTTACTTGTATTACCAAAGATACGTACCAAGTTGGCGAAAAAAAGCATCACTTTTGAAGGAGCACTCTTGTACAACAAATTACCCTCTAATATAAAAAACGCGGAGTCCTTTCAATGTTTCAAATCACAGCTACACGATTATATTATTCAAATATAACTGTTGCTATTTATCCTGAATAAAATAAATGTATATCGTTGATAAATACTTGTATAATAATAAACCTACATTGACATAAGGGAATAATAAGATTTTCTGTACCTTTTGTTTGCCCATTGTCTAAAATGTTAATGCGGTGACTGCATCCTAGTTTAGTTTAAGTATTGTTAATTCTGTTCTCATGTAAGTGGATTTAATGTAATCTTTTATGAGAATAAATTCTTTAAACCTAAAAGTACGTTGTCTGAAAATGTTCTACATTTAAATCTATTATTCTGCTGGCTGTTCTTTATCTATCAGCCAGCTACAGATCACGGATGACATGTCACGTGATGTATGATAGTATCTTCTCACAGTATCTTGTTTTTAACCACCGATGACAGAAGGAGAGTTATACATATAACGTGTCTGTCTATCTCTGTCTCTGGCATCGTAGCAGCTAAACTGCTGAACAGATTTTGTTTTTTTTTTTTTTTATTTAAATGAAAATTTTGTCAATTAGTATTCTTAGCTATGACATGGACTAATTATGCTATGATTGGAAAATGTACGTTCAGACGTTTGGAAACCTTCAGATCTATTCTAGCATATGTGATGACGCCAGCTGCCTTTTCTTTTGTTTAACACATCGCTACTTTAATGATTTCAAATTTATTATTTCGAAAAAATAATACCGCCGCCATTTTATCACGATTAAAATAAAACGACGGCGGTGTTCTTTTTTCGATACCGTAAGATTCTCAATCAAATAATTACAACTTCTTATAAATTATAAGAGAAATGAAGTAAGATAATGATGAAACAGTGAATAATGCGACAAAAACGTCACACATTACTCAGAGAAAGACGCAATTCGCCAGCGGATGTTTGCATTCCGAAACACAATCCCTCCGAGATCGCGCAGATGATAAATATAGACCACAAGTTATGGAACTTTACAGATATTTCTCCATATTGTATACTGTGTCGTATAATGTATACAATTGTTCGACAACCCTGCTACAGGCGAATCAGTCGCCGAGTTGTCATCATAAACCTAAAATACGTGATAGTACATGCATTACATTTTTTTTCAAAAGTATATAGTCCTTAGCTCCCAATGCGTCATATGGAGCATCGGGATCTCCTAATTCCATTAAAGAACTAAGTGCAAATGCCACGGCTTCATGACACCGAAATCAAGCGGGAACATGAAATATTGAAATTTAAAAATTACTTAGGTAATTAATTTTTAAGAGATGTCATAAAGTGCCGATTCATCATCATATCGAGTGTATTATTGCTAATACTAGTGTCAGATTTTATACAAGTCACCTAAAGGCATCTGATATGAGTTTTACGACTACTTACGGCCATCTAGTGGCACATAGCCGCATAAACATAAGCACACTAGTAAACTGAAACTGTCCACCAGTGTGCAGGGTTCCTCACGATGTTTTCCTTCACCGGAAGCAAGTGGTGGTTTATTAAAACTACTATATACGAGTCAGATTGGCATACAAACGCACGTATAGGATACGAACCTGAGACCTTTCGATCCACAGGCGTCCAGGGCGTCTTAACCATTACACCACCACCGCTTCATGCCGTACCGTGCCGAGTAAAAAGTACAATAAATGGAATTCTTCTGTATTTTATGTAGTTTGTGTATAGGTGTTGAAAAAACACAGCATGATAAATGGAGCATCATAGATCTGGGTGTCGCATGAAAAAGTGTGGACGAGTTTATACAATGTGAGGTAATTATACTGCGTGCAGGGTTTGTGCAGTAGACTGTGATGCAACAAATTGGTTGTTACGTCAAATTGACTGATATTTGCTAGTGTATTACATGGACAATAACTTTTAAAGTAACTCAATATACAGAATCTTACTCTTAATAATTACAGTGTATTCTAAATACATAATTATGTATTTAGAATACACTGTATACATTAAAATTATATGTGCTATGTAGCCGTATTGAATATTGAAGTAGGTAAATAAAGCTGATTGTAATACTGTACTATTACACCGGTCGTGGCTCATCAATATCCATGCATGACACGTTGCATTTAAAATAAAACAGAGAACAGATAATAACTGCTTATAATAAATATACAAAGATTTGTGAAGATGTGTGGAAGTCAAGTAAAATAGATTATTTATTTAGGAGCAAACAAAACAGATTTGGACAGACTGTAATTAATGTCCTTCATAAAATTATTTTGGATTTATTTATGCTTTAGATGCTTAAACTTCTTTTGTGTAAATACAAATACTGATATCAAATAGTACGTCTTCATATCTTTCAGGGTAGACAGAGCCAAGATTTGCGAAACCCGAAGGACATGATTAGCTGTAGGTATGTAGCTCTAGATAAAACAATAAAAACATATTTATATTTATGAAAATGACTAGCTATTTCTTTTTACCCTATATTTGTTACAGATTCACAATTACGGATTGGTACATAAATCATTGATATTCGGTCATCATTTGTACTATTACCAAGTCAAATAACCGGTCTTCCAAAATATTAATATTAATATAAATGAATATAAATAAAAATTATCAAGATATTAAAATAGAAATAGAAGCAGAAGAAGATTTAACTCGGTTGGTCAGTGTTTAAAAGAATGGACGACATACTGAAATCGACTGATACTCCACATTGCCTGAAAACCCGCTAAATTTGATATCGTGAAATAATATCAACTTTAGAAAAAGAAATGTTGGCTAAATATATACCGGAATATAAAACTGGAAAATAGACCCCGGTGACAAATCAACTTTATAGATACAATGCATTTGTTTAAATTTAAAGCTTTAAGTTTAAATTTTACATATAATTTTAATTGAAATAAAGTTGAATCGAAATATTTCCGGTTATCGAAACTTGTTCGCTGCGGTGGATAACGAGTGAATATTGATATAAATGACACAGTTTTCACGCACTAAGTGTTTTAATGTAATTTTGCTTTTCGATCAATTTCACAATTATCATTCATCAAATAATTAATTATTTTCGTTGTGTAACGACCCACTTACACATCATAAAATCGTGTCGTGCAGTAGTAAAGCATTGAGGAGGGGAACTCCCCATTGGAAGCCAATCAGGGTTCATACATTAACATTCAGTTATATATTTTTTTAATTCTAATTTATATCTCTTCTTAATAGTCGTATTCCTCATGGTGGTCATTACGTGGAATAACACACATAACGACTTTCTGGGAACAATTAATCGAGTGGTTTTCCATTGCCTTCTCCATTGTATAAGTTGATAATTATTCAACCAGAGTGCAGATTTCCTCACGATGTTTTCTTTCAAGGCAAGCAAGTGAAAAATATACAAACTCATGTGGCACAAGTAGAATTCGAACCTTGGACCTTTCCTTCTCCTTCTTCCTTTCGGTTCATATGCGGGCGCCTTAACCATTACACCATCATTACACATACATAAAAAATAAAACAAATAAAACCCAGTTAAATCTCAGTCCTCCTAAGCCGGAGAAGTGGCATAGTTATAAGTAAAATTCAACGTTCCAAGATTCCACCATAAAATACCGCTACAAGAAACTCCGGTGAGGAAATTCCGCTTTTTACGGTTCCGAAGAAATATAAGGTGAATTTAAAATAGTCGCCGACACTAAGGTTTTGCTATGTAAATCTCGAGATTAAAATTGTTTCAGTTTATGTGGGTAAAAAATACTGAATATAAACAAATAACAGTAAGGGTGAGATGCACCATCACGTTTGATAACTATAACCGGCGCGCCGACTTTTTGATTAAATATATTTTCTGCACACTTTAATGTTAAAATCAAAATTGACGGTAACACCCACCCTAAGTTTTGTGTACCTATCTGACTCATGTATAATAGTTTTCATAGAACACTTGCTTCTTGGACATAAGATTTACTTCACGACAAACTAATATAGAATGTTCAATATTATATCTACATACAATTTAATTTAAAAATAATAAATTATAACTCTTCAAACATATTAAATTTTGCTAACAAAAGAAAAGTTTCAACGTGATTCCAAAAATGCTCCACTTGCCTCTTCACGTGAATTATATAGGTAAATATGTACTTAAATATAGTAATGTTATTAGAAATTCTAAATTGAGCTAATTAGTTTATTAATTAATCTTCACAAAGATGGCTTTTACATGTGCATGTTTCTAATTATGTGTTATTGACTTTTTAACAATTATAAGATGAATGCAAAAGTTCAATTAATTTTTAAGCTTTTGTCTTATTTATCCAAGTAACACAATTATCAGTGGGTACAACCAATAGAAAAAACGTGAAATTATTATTTTAATGTCTAAACGCATATATAAAATACAGAGATATGAATAAATATTTTTTATGTAGCTCTCAGGTCCCACTGCCGGGCAAAAACCGGGGAGGCTTTTCTATGTTTCCAACCACTTCTATTTCTCGCCAGTTGTTGCCAATCCTTATCGAAAGCCGACAGACAGTTCGTCAGACCATCGCACCTTCGGCTTGCCTGAATGAATATATATATATATTGACAACCAGAAAGTAGTCGATCAAGTGCCAATATCAGGTGCCAGCGACACCTATAAAGCAGGTCACCAGGCGAATTATGTCACACAGTATATATACAGCAAATTTCAAAAATAATATCATAAAAAATAAATTGGAGCTAGTATTATACAAGGTAAGGTAAAAAGAAGAGTTAAATTAGGCAAACAAAAAAACGGCTGTCGTACTGTTCAAGCGACAAAGGCTTCACTCTTAAATTAAATTATGATTTCTCTCTCTCTCTCATTTTCTCCTTCTCTCTCTTTATCTTATCTGGGCTGAAGAAATTAGGAACCGATAAAATGGGCTCCGGCCAAGGGTCTGCTTTCCTACTATTTGTCTCCATCTCGCACGGTCGTCAGCATCCCCAGCTGTCGTTGCACAATGTCAGACCATTGGCATGCACATCATTCTCGACGATATCGAAGGTTGTAATAATATCACTTATACAACAAATTGTGAATATAAAAAGTGAAGTACTTAGTTCTTTCATTGCTAGTATCTACTTGGTAACTTGAAACACTTAATACTACAAGATGAGAAGGAATCAAATTGCATTAGTGTATAATGCTGCCGGACGTCGACGCTTCCACGGTACGTGACTCAAATAATTCAGCATTACAATTCCTTTTACCATAAAATAAATGTACAATCCTAGGGTTTTTACATAAATTATGATGAAAATACATAAACTTCTACCAAACGACAATAACCGATACGTTCGGATACTTCAGCTTAGCCATAATGTGGTCATTATTTAAAATAACGTAGCATACTTTAATTGTTGTAATTCGATTTCTTTAAAACGGAATATTATTTATTAGAAAAAAGGTCTGATAACTAGCATGTCGATGACCGTGCGAAGTAAAGACGAAAAAGTAGGAAAGCGGTTCATGGGCTCGGACGCCAAACGGCTGAGGAAGAGACCTGGAGTTCGCTCAGATGAGAGAGAGAGAGATTTATTAGAAAAAGATAGGTTATAAATTATATGAAATTTTAGGGTTTAAAATTATTATTAGACTTTATGATTAATTGTTTTATTATATGTAGTTATTGTAATAATATTATAAATAACATTAAACTTTATTCCATTCTCATTAGAACCAAAAATAACTTTACATAAAATAAATACAACAATTAAACACAAACATTTATTTCGCAAAGCATATTCTAACTTTGAGTATGTCTAAAGGCTCAAAACTTTTAATTGGTGTAGGCCATAGGCGGTGGATATAAAAAAATGAAAAAGGAGTATTATTTTGGCGTAAAATTCAGTTGATTAATTGATTTTTGTTATTACACATCGCTGTCACCCTGAGGTAATATTTCAAACATTTTTCACCTGTTGAAACATGGGATGTAATGAACTTGTTCCTTTGTTTATTTCTGTTTTTATTACTTCCTTGTATTTTTTTGTGTCGATACGTTTTTTTATTATATAATGTTTAAATATACATTTGTGAAATAGTTATTATAACTTTAAACTTTATTCCATCTTTATTATTTTTTAAAAATGACAATTATATTTTCAAAAACAAAGATTTATCTCTGGGAACGCTGTTGTTGCCTGTCAGCCGTCAAGGATTTTTTAGCCCTAAGTCGCCTAGTACGACATCCACGTGATCCACGGGAGAATATTGGACCCGCGCGCGGGGCCCTTCTAAATCTATGGAATATAGATCCATTATAAAATAAACTAAAAATAAGACTGCAATAAAAACTAGTACACATAATATTCTGAATTGAAGTCACGTCCGTGCCTTGACGCCACAGCACGAGGCACACATAAATAACACTAATGACATCCGATTGTGAAAAAATTGTGTTTTGGCGGGAAATGAACGGCGCTGGGAATGAGGCTAGATTTATCTATATTTCTTACTTACGTGAATTTTTTTCCAAAATATTTTTAAAGGTTTTTTTCGCGCCATTCCAATCCCAACTAATATTATAAATGCGACCGATACTGGACCGATTGTTATGAAATTTGGTACACGAGTAGAAAGTGGGAAGTGTGTATGTATGTGTAGTTAAATTAGCCATTCATTCATTAGTAGTTACTAGGCATTCATTATTCATAAATAAATATCTAATTACTTAGTTTAGTGCGCTGATTCAAAGTAGCCTTTTCTTTTTAATTTAACTTTGTACAGATACAGTCACCTCATCTTTATCGCTTACGGGGCAGACATAGCCAAACATCTATATTATGACAGATATTGGTAGAATTGAGATTAAGAGGCTATAATAGCAGCATTTCTCCATACAAACGTAGTTCCCTGTTTTCCACAATCTCTTAAATAGTGACGTTGCTGCTAAAATATCGCTTATAGTAAGAATCTTCAGTATTGTCTTATACTTTTGGGTAGAGAACAAGCTGGCCCATTCTATAATTTTTCACTGCTAGACCAATTACAGGGAAACTAATCGATATTATATAGTAACCTACTTTGTTTTCGTGGTGTGTGGTTCGGTCCTAAAAATTAACACTTTATAACCTCCAGTGGATGTCGTACGAGACATGTGTCACTTAGAGTTTGCCTAGGCAATAATAGCGTTCCAAAAGGGGGTTGACGTCAGGTAGCCCGTTGTAAAATCGCAGCCGAATCTTCAAAATTTTAAAGTTATAGCCTCAGAGAGAGAAAGTAAAAGTTAATCTTAACTACTTTTCTCCTTAATACTTTTTATCTTTCCTAACCTGGACTCCAATGTAGAAAATATATCGTCACACTGCACGAGAAGCTATTTTAGTACCTTATATACCTTATCTTTATACGTATAAATACAATTGTGTGTAAACATATAACATCCCAAATGAAACGAGACATGCGTCAGCCCTGATTTAATAATGGGAAACGCAAAAATCATGGCGAAGTCAACGCCTTTAGGATTTATCACTCGCGCTGTGCAAGATTACAGGATCTGACAGTGACGGATTGACTCCTTAGTAGCTACTATCTCTTTCTAACGTTACAAAGTCGCTACTCCATGAATATGAAAACATTTAAAAATACTATTTCAATAATTTCAAAATTGAATAGAGAATTTTGAATTTGGATTTACCAAGCGCATTGCGGGACTTGAAAATAACATGACTTTTTGTAATTGAAATATTTACTATTATCGTTACAAGCCTCGGGAATTTTTCATAAAAAGCCTACTATTAGAATACCTTTTTTCCCACTGTTACGGTTGTACAGGGACCATTTCAAAATTGAGGCTTATTATAGTGCATTTCTTTTCTCCGTAGGGTTGAAGACAGCAAGTCCATAATATTCAGGCAGATCTTTGTATTGCGCATCTAATATGAACATTATAAAAATATTTTTACAACACTAAAACTAATTTAAAAAGGAATAAATTACAGCAAACATAATTAAATTCGATTAAAGTCGGTTATTTAAAAAAAATATATATATATAATTATGGAACTGACAATTAAACCAGTTGCTCGTTCAGAAATTCAACAAATATCAACGCTGTTTGAATATGTTTGGATTTAGAAGCTATTGAAACAATGGAACAAAGCCTTACACCAATATTTCTATTTCAGTCACTGTCGCTTGTAATTAGGCACCTGCAGTCAGGAGACAGACAGTAGTCGGTGACTATCTGGCCACATAGTAATGCCGCAAGATTGATGCTCTTTAAGTATTGACCGAGAAAAACAAATTCGGCGAATTCATTATTTCTATTACAAGACTTTGAAGATTGTAGTTCTGTGTTTCTAAAAGACTCGCTAATGCATCGATAAATGCATATAACTGTATATTTGATAATGTAATAATTTAATAAACTTTGTGTTCACAAAGTGGCCACCGAATGAGAGGAAGATTATGTAACAGATTTTTATTATTTTAATCAATTTTTCTCGTCATGCAATTACGCTAAAAACAAGTTGAACGAATAATAATAATAACCCTTAATTTTCCTTAATCAACAAAGTATGTTAATACATATAGGTACATAGTAAAAGAAGTACAATAAAGGGCGGCGGCTGGTCCATCTTCCTTCCGGGAGGTCATCCCCGAACTAGACATAGGTCTGTATCTCGGGTGATTAACAACCGGTCGGTTGATGAAATAAGCGCGGTACATTTTTATATAAGTACATTATAGCTACTTCATATGTCAGGCTACTTAAATTATTAAAGAAAGGGCAATTACTTAGGTCCAGCTAGTCTCATCTGTGACGGATGCTGAGATTGAAGCGAAAGTAATAGACGGGCTTAAAGAACATAACTTTACACAATCTTCTAAATTCTTCTTCTTCTTATTTAAGAGCTGCTCTTGTCGGTGAAGTATACACCACACCTTTCTATCATCGGTTTTGCTTTCAAGGTCTCGATAGTTATATATTTTTAAAAGTTTAAGTAAGCACATCTTGTATAATTTTCTTCGACTAAGGATTTATTGAATTGTATTGAATACAGTTTTGAGTTGCTGCCTGGGGGTATGAGCCAAGTTTTCCAATAAATAATATTAGTTCATAGTGTGTGCATTCAATAATGCTGGTCATACTTGAAAACTGAAACACTGTCGACTTTTGCACTGCGTTTATACTGAAGAAATATGCACCTGTTATTTTTTCGATCACATTATTATAAATTTCTTTTATTTCTTAGCGAAAACTAAAAAAAAACAAATTTTAACAGATTATACGACATACTAGTTAAAGAATTTTTGTAGAAAGTTATATAGTTTTTTTTTATACTTTTGGTGGCCACCGTTTTAGATTTAGTCCTTTGTGACTACATTGTGTAATGGAAAACTATATTGTCTCTCTAATAAAATTGTTTATCTAGTGTGGCGTAATTTGTCAACATCATTTTTTATCTTTCACTAAGAAATAAAAGAAATTGATAAAAATGTGGAGGTGGTGCATGTTTTTTTTCGCTGTCTTTCATAATCAGATTAAAGAGTTTTTTGAAAAAATGTCAGTTGCGACATTTTTTATTATGAACGCAGTATAAACGGCATGAGTTTGTTTTCGATTTCAATGTTTGCTTCAATACTCGTTAATTGTGATATTAAATGAGTATGTTAAAGTATTGTTTTACACGACTCCATTTATAGAAGTTCATTAAAACAGGCATTAAGCATTGAGTTATTATAATTACATACATGTGTACGTGTAGGTACATAACAGTCAATCGAGGGAATGGTTTATTAACTGGGGATTCTTTATATAAGGTTAAATAAAAAATATCAATAAGGATTAACAGGCACGGATTGTCACTATTTTAAAACAAGTCGCCTCCCGCTGTCGGTCTGTCTGTCTCTATTAATGCTTAGATCTTTAAAACTACGTAACCGATTTTGATTTTTTAATACATAGTGAGATTCGTGAGGAAGGTGAAGGGTGTAATTTTATTATGGTTTTATTGCAAAGCAATTATTTTATAAACTAATCACAATTATAAGCCCACTGTTCAACCAAAGCGTGGCTTTCAGAAATGGCAATCATTTTGTGAAATGGCATTGCCAACATAAAATTTTTAATCACACCTATAAAAAAATTCAGCCATTTCCGTGTATTGTTAATATTCCACAGTTATTACTACCGTCGCATACTGTTTCGATTTTGAACAGGATTGATTCTGTTTAAAATGCTGCATTCAATATAATTAATATATATATATATATATATATATATATATATATATATATATATATATATATTAATATATAGACAATAGCTGCATATAATATATTAAAATCTGAATTAATGAGTAATGGCCGGTTCACGACCTTTTACTCGAGTGAAGTTAGAACGGGCCTCTAGTAATACTAAAGTTCATAATGTTGTCTATTTTGTTTGATTTCGAAGATGGTGAGAAATGCAGATCCTGGACTCTGACGTTTAATGGCAACAAAAGAAACCAGGAAAACACTTAGATAAGAGCGATAGAGATAGAATCGAAGCCTCATGGCATAGCTGGTATAATATATCCCTTATACGCACTTATTTACATGATTTGCGATGGCTAAATTTAATCCGGTCGTAAATACAATTCCATTTAAACATTATAAGAATGTAATCATTCTTAGTAAACTGGCCCAAGTTGATATTTTAGAATAGCTATAGAACTTTTCAACAATGACTTAAAACATCTTTGTAGGTATAAACTATACAATTTTCACGCGTGAGATCGACAATGTTCTATTTCACGCGAGACAATGAAATGAGTAAGAAAGAGCGATTTGTTGCGCGTCAAATGTTCCCTAGTGTATTCGGGGTTTAAAATCTTCAAAATTATATCGTAATAGATCCATTATGAACCGGCCCAAGTTTCATATCTTAGTATACCTATCATGAAGTTTTCAGCAATTACATTAAATTTAAAACATCGTTGTTTATAAGATTTATCAAGTGAAAGCAATTAAGTGGACAATTTAAATAAAACGAAATTAAACGAGATAATTAGTAAAGAAACTTTTAAGATAAAAATGATTAATTTGGACGAAGATAATGATTGTTAAATTGCCCAACAAGTTTTCGGTTAGATTGGATTTTAAATAATTTACGTTAGAATTTTAAGAGTAAATTAGCGTATTTTCGATACCCTTTGGAATTTAACTTACCAGTATTATAATATTAGTTCCTTCATGTGAATTAGTAATCCAAAAGCGCTTTCTTATGTCTACTGACATTAATGACTCAATGCGCCAGTTTTAAACTTGAATAATGTACATATAATATTTCACAGATAAAAAATAAAATAATAAACATTTCATCGTTGTGGTAAAGTGACTATTAAATGTCAAAACAAAAAATATAAAAACTAAACAGAGACGATAATTTACGCTGTAAGTAATAAAGCAGTGGAAACTTTTTGCTAAATGCCACGAATTAGACATTATCTCCAGAGCTGTATTGTTCAGTCAAGACTGGGGCTCTGCTTTATCGTCTACTCTGAGATTCATTATTTTAGCCATTGTGTGCCCGATGCCGTTCGTCTTGGCACACGTTAAACTTCTCAAACAGAAGATCTTGGATGCTGAATATTTCTTTTGTGGTTTAAAACTTTAATTTTAAGTTACACTTTTAATTTTGAGCATTGGACATGTATGAGTCTGATTGGGTTAGGTTTTATTTTAATATTATTAAGAGATTATGAAAAATAGACTTATTGTTACCACGTCTATTTATACATTATGGGTGGGTTGCACCAGTCAAATTTGACGTTGACTTTAATCTGTGCAGCAAAAGAAAGTTATCGTCAAAATGAGTGCCCAGCAAATAATATATATATTTCACCTCAATTCTAAGTCTATTGCTGTGCCCGACAGGGCCCGAAAATTTATTCGTAATTCATATTACACCACATCAACTTTACGCATGTATTGAAAACGGAAACCATATCAAAAAGATAATACTTATTTGAATTCTGCTACAGATGCTGTAATCAGCAACAAGTCAAATCTAAAATCACTCTAATTCCAAAATTTATTGTTTCCATACATGAAGACCAGCAAATAGAGTCCAAAGTCGTTTAAATACTAATCACGTTTTACTCGAGCTGATAAAGAAACAATAAATTAAGCGGCTCATTTGATAGAATGAATGGGCCCCTAATAGAGTGCGAGCTGTCGCCGGCTTTCCACAAAAGAAAAGTAGGCAAAAGCCTTCTTTGTTCTTCGCAAATCGAGTGCCGAGTCGTTTGTCTACCTTATATCACGCTGATTCGACATTTATGGCTGACCTGAAGTATTCCGCTGTTTCTCTTGATTTGGGGCTATTACTGTTACGATTATAAATCTTGGGGAATGTTAGGAGTAATGAAATTAGGGCCGTAGTGCGTTAGTGCCACTTATTGGTTGATAGATAAATGCCAATTGTTTTTGTAGTGGAAGCTATGGATTCGCTGTGTGACGTTTTTATATTGGGTTATAAGACGTGCACAGATTTTATCGTGTGCTATTTATACCAAGTTTAGGTACCCTTAACCTAAAAACTAAAGAAAATGCCGCACATTGGGCTGTGGGCCAGCCCAATGTGCGGCATTTTCTTTAGTTTTAGTAGCTTTATTTGCTGAATACTTGCATATTATAAAAATAAATCCCTGTCACGTCTATCTATCTGTCTGTCTGTATGAACGCCATGAACTCAAACTACTGGGCGGATTTTTGTACGATTTTCACCAAAAGGTATCGGCAATAATCTGCTACTTAAAAAAAATAATTAATCTATATATACATGCTCATGGATTCTGCACAAATATTAAAATTTTAGTAAACATAAAAGTACAGAGCTACTAAATTCCTTGCTATAAATTTTAGCTATTTCCTCGGCATCATTTATAGTGTCTATGGTATAATGTGCCATAAGGCACTATATTTATGGCGATAGAAGATCGTGCTTACTGTCTCCTGGTAATGGCGTCGTAACTATTTGCTGAGGAATGCTTTCTATGGTGTTTATTGGCTGTACTGGACACTCATAGATATAAGTACTGAGATAAATTATTTTAAATAATTTAAATTTACTATTAAATAGTTTAAATATACTAAAAGTAGTTTAAATATACTATTAATAAGACGCAGTGGTTAGCGCGCTTAGCCTGTGATAGTGACGATTAAGACGCTCACACAATGGTCGGTCATAGGATGGGTGGCCAAAATTATCTTGAGCTCCTCCGTGCTTCGGCACGTAAAGCCGTTGGATCCGGTTATATTTGTATTCGTTAAAACCTGCCAATCCGCAATGGGCTCGCATGGTGGGTCATGGCCCAAACTCCTTATACATCCGTAAGGAAGCTCAGTGCACGAGCAGTAGTGGTGACGTTTAAATGGCTGATGATGATGATTGATGCTTAATAACGTAACGCGATTATCTTTTAATATAGGTAGGTAAATTATTAATAATATTCACTATCACTAAAAAATATAAATTACTCCTTATAAATTATTGCCATTTATTCGCCAAGCAGTTTTTGCTAGTGAATAGTATAATTTATCGAAGGTTTTTTATATTATACACAACTTTGAAAAATGCTTTAAAATGAAATGTATTAAAATGGCGATATATGCACAAAACAAAATACGATTGTTTATGTTCTTTTCCTATATATTATAATACTCATAGATAAAAGAAATACTCTTGCCATGTTCGGATCTTGCCATGTTCGGACATAATTTAAAATGCTCATTGGTTTATCTATAAAAACCTTTTCCAACTTTTTTTGAGTCATTATAATCCATTACTTCTAAAATTTTTATTTTGATAATTGAAATGAATAAAATATAAATTAAAAATTATTTATCTGCTGCAACTTACGGAACAAAATATACAGGCGTCTTATGCGTTATTATAAATGCTCTTAGGGAAGGTCCCCAAATTTTTAAAAAAGTATTTTATTTGACCACTTTGTCGGTATACCCATACCAAATTACATTACAGTAGTAATAGTTTTTAAGCTAGACCGCGAACGGACGGACATACAGATATGGCGAAACTATTAGGGTTTCTTGTTTGTAGGACTACTCTAAAAATGGCAATAATTAATATATGCAAACTTGCAAATATATAAAACTCGAAATTTATAAATGTAAAAGATAAATAAATAAACATAAATTTGTACACAAATATATCTATATTTGTCCAGTTAGCCCCAAAATAAATTCGAAACTTGTGTTATGGGATACTAACGATGAACGAAACTTTATTTTATGACTTATACATATATAGATAAGTCCCAGTTCATTCTAATATATCATTTTTCATCTTTACCTAACCGGGGATTGAACCCGGGATCTCTAGTGTAGCAGTCTGGCGTCAGATTATTAGACTACAGAGCTCGTTGAGAAAACTATGAAGACTATTAACTTCTCTCTACCCATATTTTACAATACAGATACTTTATAACATTCTCATTTGGAAATATAGAGTGTACAATAGCCGGCCAGCCATAGTGAGATAACTGTGATAAATTGGTGTTTTGACACGAGCCGCCGCTGGCTATACCTTATCGATTGTTTCGATAAAAACGTGCGGTTTGTGTATGGGAAAGTTTATCAGTACTTTGGGAATAGTTTTTAAGCCTTGGAAGAAAGGCGAGCATTATCTACTTCAGTAATAAATATCGACAGCGCAGTGGTAGGACAGATACCAAATATTGTTGTTATAAGTTAATTCTCAACATATTTTCTGGAAGCTGAAAGATTTTATAGCATTATTTGTGTAATTTGTTTAAGAAGAGAAATAATGGATTACTAATGTTGTATTCTTATAGAAGTATTTTTGTGGGTGAGTACCTATAGCTTATGGTGACCATATATATATATATATATATATATATATATATATATATATATATATATATGAAATAAAATTAACACTTATTCTCATATTATTTCTTCTTGACATGTTTCCTCTTAAATGACGTCCCTAAGTACCTGTTCATACACAAACATTACGAATTCACATAAATTGAAGAACCTGCATAATTATAAAACTTAAGAGGTATATTGATGAATTACGAATAGAAGAACTTCAAATTGTAAGATATTTTTTATTTCACATCACTTACAAATATAATTTATGTATATTTGTTACTCTTTCACTCGAAATCTACTGGACGAATTATTATGAAGTTTGGTACACGAGTAGAATATAACCTGGAATAATACATAGGGTACTTTATAGCTCGAAATTTCCATGGGGGCGAAGCTCCGGGTCGCAGCTAGTTAGTGATATCAAAAAACCGAGACCTGATCCTGTACGCACGCCAAGAAAACACGTAAATAACGAGACGCCCATAAACTGCGCATAATAAATAAGCAATTCCTCAGTAGTAATCCACATAAAACTAATGGTTTGAAAACGGGACAACTGAGGCGAAAACTTGCGATAAAAGTAATCAAAGTGTCGTTAAATTATTTTAGTATCCCCTCGTGTAACAATCGTAATTTTATCCCGCCCAAGACAAGAATTATTAATAAAATTGTAGGCTTGATTACTGGAACATTATGTTTCGAAATAAGTTCAGGTAAGTGTGTGCTGGACGGGTTAAATATAGGAAGGCAAAATGGAACTCATTTTTAGTGTTCTGTCTGTAGTATTAAAATAATAAAAACTCTTATGACATCACGCAACTTGTCTGTTTCTAATCTTTTGTACTGAACCGATTGACTTTAGAACGCATGGACGTCTGTGATCCAAAGACACAGTGATATAGTTATAGACAGTCATATACATTTTTGGGATATATTTGGGGTTGGGGAATTATTAAATCCTCAAGAACTATGTTGCAGATGTAATGATTGTGAAGTGATGATGAAGTGTCTAGAAGAAATACGGCAAATTAACAAATTAAATAAATTAATATATGACATTTTTCCAAAATAAAAAAAAGGGAACATTTTCCTTGACGAAACGAAAAATTATATTTAATTACTGCTATTGCTATTAGTATAAAAGTTACGACTTAACAAGTCAAACTTTTCATTGGACGAAAAAATAAACTTAAGTACAAATTTAAATACAAAAAGTTAAATCACCTAACCTTCAAAATCGATGATCATCGAGTATAATATCAAATATTGGTTTCATTTTTTCTGTTTCACGAAACAGTTTTCAAATTTATGACACTCGACTCGTCTAGTGCTCGGCCCAAGGGGCTTAACCTGGAATGGACGCGGCCGGCAGCGGGAAAATATATTTCCAAGTTTACTGGTCCATAAATAACAGTGGAGTGACGGGGCGATGATAAACTCCATGAGAGTTCATCTCACGTCGCTTACTGAATATTGAACAAGCGCGGGCTAATGTAATTTCACTGATTATGAATCAATGTTTAGGTTAGGATTTTGACAATTTGTTTTTTCCTTTTTGTTTCCTGTGAGTTGTGCCCGTTTCTATGTTTATATCTATCTATATGTGTCCCAATACAAGCTTAGTGCTTAGTGTGGGCCGTTGAGTATTGTCCATTTATTTATTCGTGAGTTCGGTCATACAACATACATACTATGTACGCTATGTTGTATTATTGCCACTAAAGAGATCTTTGCAAATTAATTGACTTGCTGGCAAACTAATTAAAACCCTCTTATATTATTGTGGTTTACGAAAAAATATCCACCAATCACCCACTCTGCATGTAACAAGCTACAGTAATAAAGCCCAAATAAAGCTGAAGGCTAACAATGTACCACGTGGGATAGTCTGCTCTAATTCCCTCAGAGTGGCTGGCAGTTGTTTGACTACACTACCGGTGGCCGATTTAAAGCTACAATCCCGCCTTTACCGAAGGCTTAGTTTTTCAATCAGATGTGAGTGTGTACCTCGTTGAAAAAACAGTGGAAATGTGTCCTGAAATATTTGCTATACAGTATATATGGCTGTTAGTTTCGACACAGTTACCCTTCATATTAAACCATGGTACACGGTATTAACCCGTCGATCGCGGAGAATCGTGTTGGAGAAAAATTGTTTAACCGTCGCATTTACACCGGTTTGTAATGTAGACATTAAACCAACGTGATTCAGTATGAATATAAAGTTCAAAACAAAAAAAAATATTCCCTAAACATGCGGTAATAAATTAAAATCATGAGACAATTTTCGTTCCTTGTTTATAATCAGTTTGAGCAAGCACACTGTGTATGCAGTTTCGGTTGCTAGATGAAGGTTTCGTACAACTTAAGTCAGATACCTTTAGGCGACATAAATAATATCTGATATAGTAAGTGTTCATAAAATAATACGATAAAAATGAAAGACAAATTGTTGACAAACAACACTTCAATAATAATATTAGCATGTCCAACGTGTATTCTGTTTGTCTACTTTTGCCCTTTCACACCCACTAAACCGCACAACTGATGAACTTTGCATGAACACGGGTTAAATTCAAGGGTTAGACGTAGACATTAACAATAACGTGTTAATTTAAGCTAGTGAAGACAAATGTATTATTTATTATCTAGTATTATTATGGATATTATATGAATAAGTCATACAGATATTTGTTATCTACTATTTTGATTATATTAATTATGAAATTTTAGGTTTATAAAGTACTATTACAAAGACTTAGGTATATAAATAAAATTCAGGGACTTTTACTTTACATTTTTTTTCTATTAGTATAACAAAGTACCTACATAAATTACGCAGTTAAAAAGCATATAAGATATTTATAATAAGAAAATATAGATATAAAATACGATTTATCATAACAAAATATATATACGAGAATTGCGAACCAGAATTCCCCAGAAGACCAGGGTATCTGATATCAGGAGATAACCTATCCCACCCATCTCGACTCTCTCTGTCCCGTAAGTGAGAGACGTGTTACAGTATCTATACCTCAATTTCAGGATTTTGTTTAGATTGTACCTGTAAAACAAGACGTTGTTCTCTAGAATCTTACTTCAGATCCTAAAATCGAAGTCCGTTGTTCGCCCAACAATGTTGTCGAAACAAAATAGCAAACAGTTCCCAATAAAACTATTCAGACTTACATTTTATTCAGCGGGTGTATTTTGCAGGTAAAGGTGACTCTAAACTGGAATATTTAATATTGAGAATACTTGGAAATAACAATAAAATATAAGTTATTTTTTAATTTTAATATTCTAATGATCTCACTACGCTGGTTACTGTCTGGACAATTAAAGATAAAAAAAGAAGAAAATGTATAATATATAATGTTTAATTGTTAGCATATTTTGGACTCCGACGCTTAATGGCTGATGAAGAAAGCAAATATAGAAAGAGATACGATGCTACTGCATGTCACAACCATTACATAGATTACAACCACTTCTTCCGCAGCCTAGTCCATGTCGTCTAATACCATTGTAAATGCTCATTGACCAAATAGGATTCACTGTATCGACATAAGCACAACTACAATGAAAGGTGCATGACAAAGGATTTTTAGAGAATTTGAATTAGGCGTCTCTTTGTTTTTGCGTCGTAATGTATAGTCATTTTTATATACCTAACAAAATAATTCTATATTTGGCAACATAAAGGATCTCACGATTCTCAGAGGTCTCGGGAGGCATTTCCATTGTTAAATGTTTAATATTCAAGTTATTGACAATTCTAAGACAATCTGGATTTCGAAGACGAACGTTCAAGTTTGTCGCGACCTTTAGAGACTCCACTGAACTCGTGTTAAATACTGTTTTCGAAGAAAATTCTTTTGTCCTCGTATTCTTTGTTTTCCTGGTGATTGTGAACGGTACAATACAAAGAGGTCCGAATTTCGCGAGGCAGAATCTGGCAAAGTTTTAATTGCACCGGAATGAGTTCATGTATCAAACTGTTGTTAATTCTATTAAAGTTGCTCCTTGGTCAGCATAATCCACAGAAATATAATGCTAGTGTATACACTATGAGCAAACAGTTAGCCAAACTTTGGCGATTTTGGCATATATTGCTGGTTTTTTACTGCGGCAAATAAAAGCTCTCATACAAATTACGCAATGTTCATTCAATCTCGTAGCATTCTGTCTCAGTTTGGCGATAGTGTTTGTATCCGGTATAAGCGTTTAATTTTGAACTTTTGAAAATTGTTGCCATCCAGTCAATCTACAAAATTTCGTGACAATTTCGTCGCTATTAACACCAAATAATGATACATGTAGAGTTACTTAACGTGTGGTTTGTATGTCAGGCGTATGTCGGCGTGTATGTCAATATGATGTTTGAAATAAATCCTTTGTACTTAGGGTGTGTTGTACCATCAACTTTGACGTTAACTTTAACTTGCGCAGAAAAACGAAAAGTACGCCATTTTGTCTAAGCGTCAGCGGCGCACCGATTAAAATTAACGTCACATTTGACGGTGCAACTCAGCCTTACATCAATTTTATTATAAACTAGATGTTGCCCGGCGCTTCGATCCCTTAGGAATTTTAAAATAAAATATAGCCCATAGCAATCTTGGATAATGTACCAATCAAATGGTGAAAGATTCTTGAAATCGGTTCGGTAGTTTCAGAGATTACCCGCCTCAAACATACAAACTCACAAACGCTTACCTCTTAATAATAATAGTATAGATTAGCGGCCTGTCTTGGCTTCGCTCGAGAAAAGACCGTAATGTATCGTACCTATAGGCACCTAATACCTAAACCTTTCTCAGGAACACACGATCTAATGGAGAAACCGTACAAAAATCCGGCCGGTACTTTTGAGTTTATCGCTTTCATACATACAGACTGTACAATTTTTGATAAATACGCGACAATGTTGCCACCATAATTCGAAGTAGTTTGTATGATTTTATTTCGCATATATGTAGATATATAGATTTCGCAAATTATTTATAAATTATGTATGTTTACAATAGCCTCTTCAGCTCAATATTCAGTCAAATACACATTTTTTTTCCAGGAATATTTCAATCTCCAATTTTTGTGACAACTAAATTTCGAAATACGTAATTCTCTATTGCAACAAAAGTAGTTCGATCAAAATGTATTTATTATAAGCAATAAATAGACAGTGAATCTACATTTTATCGAAATTGATTTTTTTTTTCTACCTATATTTCAATCTCAAATTTTCGCCAAAACAAAACATGCGGATCAACATTTCGAAACACGTAGTTCGCTCTAATATAGTACAGTCAACAGCACATAGACCTACTCAAATTAATTTTAAATTATTTCTTATTGCCCGCCGACGCGGTGCACAGCGGCGTAGAGATCCGTATTGAGTACCATGACATGCGGTCGACTACAGTCTACTGCAAAAGTCGCTAAGAATAAGGTTCAAAAGTATGTATCGACTTTTGCACCCGACCGTACGTACGCTTATCGTCAAGTCAATAAGCACGGCGAGTAACAAAGTTTATGGGCCAACACAGGTGTGCTCGGGCCATAAATTCTTAGTAAATAACGAGTGCATTTATTAACGTCAATAAAGTATATGCTTTACCGCTGCATACCTTTACGATCGTAATAATTATCGGGGAGGAATTTTTGGCTTTTCTTCTACAATGTAACAGAAAAATAGATGATCGCGCAAAAATCGCGCATAAATCTTGAATATACGATTATGGTATGGTGTAATGAATATAAATTTACACGTAAATTCTAGATTATGTCCCTGCGACAAACTAAAATTTCATAACTAAATATAAACAATTTAAAACGGATTAGCATTTTTAATCGTTTTTGATGATGTTGAAACGGCCTTTGTTTTATTTACTTATGTTTATAATTTCGCATTGATATTTTTATATGTTCCCAAAAAACATATTAATAAAGCACACGCGCTAGACATTGTAAACTTGATATTTCGAAACTGGACAAAAAGTGAAGTGAATAATCCAATATGAAACATAAATATTTATTTGTCTCCCGTTCACGAGGACTCATCCTACGTATTAAATTATTGACAGCTGTCATACATTGCGCGCACAAAGCCGGGACATATTGGCGACTCGCGTCAGCACGTACAGTGTAGTGCATTTTAGAATTCAGTGATTCTATCCGGTATTCAGGTTTCTACCCGATTTGTTAGCCGGAATATTTCGTCATGTATTTAAAAAAAGAATAACTTTTTTTCACAGATTTATTGTCACTGAGCGTAGTCTGCTCACATGCACACATTAATAGATAACAAATTTCTATTTGAATTTGATTTGGGTTTGAGTGATTTTGTAGACTATTGTTATTTTATTCCTATTTAAAGAAATATAGGTTATAACTTAAGATTAAACATTTTTTAAATAATTTTGTCTTCTTCTCAATTATTTTCGGAACTTAATCCAAACCCACTCAATAAGTACTTAATTTATATCATTGATATTGTTATATATATATATATATATATATGTTTATTTTTTGTTTAATTACATACACAAAATATATTATAATGTAGATCAATAGATGTTCGCTTGCATTCAATATCTACTGAATGTAGATGGAGAGAATGTAATATCAGAAATTGATAAAAAAAGTCATACTTTTCTAGGAATGATCCAAGAACTTTCTGATTTAGCAAGTGCATCAATTTCATCTTATCCGAGTTTTAAATAATGTACTAGAATTGGAAACATATTGCGCTTGCATTGTGACGCGACGTCAACCGCACCGCAATATGATTGCTTGATTAGCTGCGTAGCTGCGTCTCTCTTCGAATCGACTAGATAGTAAGATGTGAATTACAAACCTACACAATCCTGCTTTTCTTGTTGCCACGCATGACGAGGCCTTTTTTTTCGATATGCCTTTATTGATTATGCTATTCTGTCACAGACCTACAAACTTATATTTCATCTAACAATATCAACGGAAAACCTATCCATATCCAGTTACCGCATATAATTACCAGCGTAACAGCAATGCGTATGCGTTGCGTAATAGTGATCCGGTCTACTATACGTTCTCGAATGCACTGCGATTATGTCGCTTACGTGGCATCTCCTATACACGAGCTCACAGACTTGAACTTAAGAAGAACAACACGTTTTTTTCATACATTTGTCGAAAGTATTCGACCTTTGCCCATAGCAATGCTTTATTATACAATGCGCTTGTTATCAAAAGAGCAAAGTATAGAACGTTTTGAGGAGTCTTTGATCAATACAAGTACGTGATATAAAAGAATGAGTTCCCAAACAATAAATTAAAAGATTAAGACATGGAAACGTCTAGAACTTCAGCGAGTGCTGTAGCTGGGGAGCTCTTAAGTCTGCTGTTTTAATCTAAACTCTCAGTCTGCGAAGACGACCAGTTGCTTCCCAATGGAGTTTTAACACTAAATAATTGCTCACATACCTTTGTAGTTTTAAATTCGAGTCATTTTTGGATATTTTATGAAAAATGTGCAAAATGGAGGAGAAAATATAAGATAGCGGATTCTGGGTTTCGACGCTCTATGAGGAAGAATCCGGGAAATAAGAAATAAAACTGTATCTAAAATAAAGCTTGTGAGCTTAAGAGATTTGGAGCATGAACGCATTTAATTATAATCAAGCACGATAAGGCTAGGTACACCGAAAACTCAAAAACTTCTATAATTACTTTTTTAAATTATAAATTTAGGGTTTCGGGAAACAAGGATTTTATATCATCAGTATCCTCTTATTAATAATATTAGGTCCGTTAACACTTGTCCTTATATAAAAACTGTCAATTAAAAATTATATCACCTTCCAATATTTAGTAACATAATCCGTTCACGTGTTTTACTAAGCGCTTCGCTTTTAATGAAAATTTCACAGAACGTCGCTAACTGAACTTCAAAGGTTTTCCCACATATTCCCGGCTTTAATATCCCTATCAATAGGGTTGCCATAGGTTCCGTATGCCTGAAAACCAAGGTACCTACGCAACCAATGCGTCTTGTCTATACTCACGCTGCTGAAAGTTGGACATCTAAGCATATTTTTATTTAGACCGCCATTGTATACCTTTTTTATTGCGAATAAATAAGTTGAATTGAATAGATAAAGTCGCACAAAGAACTAATAAAGCGTGCCATTACACTGCTTGATTGTATACTTAACGTTAAAATTGATGTCGTACGACCCTTCGTACGACATCATCGTCATCAAGCCGTCAGAGTGGGAATGAGCAGGACATATACCTAGAATAGAAGAACATTATTGGACAAAAGCAATGTGAAAGTGGCTATAATAGGGACAGAAACTGGTTGGCAAAGTTAGCTTGCTTGCTGATCAGATAACATTGTTTGCATCATAGGAAAGTATTGGATGAGACTGGCACAGAACCGATGTGGCGTTAAAAAGGCGAGTCCTATACACCCAGGCCAGAAGTGGCTTCATGTAGCCAAAATCAAATCATTTTCAGAAATTAGGCCTTCAACGGCACTTTTTCACGTCATATTCTGAATTAAATGATGTTTACCAAAGCTACAAACTATTAGCATTTCGGAACGACCACTGCTGAGAAGAAATTCCGAAAGAAACTCATTCGAACAGTGTTGGTCCCTGTTATGCCAGAAGGGCTTACCATTTTTTAAATATAAATTTATGTAAAAATTATAATATGATATGCAAAAAATTATGATAAACTTCCTTAAACATAATTATATGAGACAGTCATCGTATTTGAGCATCTCGTACTGCGATACATCCCGAGAAACTCAGGTATTTTTCCCGTATCAGTTACTGAAATTATGGCAACCCTACCTATTGTCGTACAGTACTGCGCCGTACGAGTACTAATAAGCTACGTCATATTTCTTTACGAAAATGCGAATTTCCCGCAGCCGGCTTACCTGACGTTTATTGTAACTTATATATTATAGCAATATATTTTGTTATGGCCCCCCCTATCCGGACGCGCGCGCGAAAACACGTATTCACGAGTGCTCCTCATAATTAAAATCCTAATACTGGATTTTTGCAATATTTCACATCAGAGAAATAATTAATTGGAAGTATAAAACTATTTTTCCTGAAGGTCAACTGGTTTGGTGGCGTATTTCAAAGTTTTCCGGCGATATTTGTGGTTATATTGTACGAGTCCGAGCCATTACGAAGTAAGTGAAATATCTCAACATCATTTTGCGTGTATCATCCGCATCGCATCTGCTACCTACCCACTTGAGTGCTACCGGCGGCCGGTCGACGCGGCGACGACGACTACGTCACTCGAGTATATTGGAACTAAGGGCGGATTAAACTGGAGTGCTGCGTTTATGGTCACCGCGCGTAAATCATCGCAACCAAAGGCAAACTTAAACTGGAGTCAGTACGATCGACATTTGCGCATGCAAATTTTTGTTGGATGAGCGTATCACATAATATTTTTTCCTATTATTTTATGCTACTGGTGACTATAATAACACTATATGCTTATATCATAATATCAACTATACGCTTATATCACACGGCAATAATAACATCTGACTTAGTTTATTACTTTTTTCTGGCACCAAGATTTATTCAATTCAAGATGCCTCTGAAGCGCACGCCCCCGCAAACTCCAACAAATTCGTCCCCACTTCCACGGCCTGAGGCGACGGTCATGTCTGCGCTGCTGCACGATGACCGCAGTACCCTGCAGTCTTCCAAAGCAGAAATCAGTATGCATCCAAATCCTGTGATAATTGATGCAGCTACAACTTCTCAACCCCCAACAACGCTATTCGCGCCTAGGCTCCCACCTCACTTTTCGGGGTCGGACTCGGCCTTAAATAAACATGAAAATGTGACTGTTAGACCGAAACGCAAATTTGTCAGTGAAGAGGAAAGCAGCATGAGGGACTTCATGCAAGAAATGAAGAATATGTTTGTAACGTTTGAGGAGTCACAGAATCAAAAATACGCATACCTTCAAAGTACCCTGAATGAAATTAAAGAAAAAAACTTGGAGATAGCGAATTCGCTTGACTTCTTAAGTCAAAAATATGACGAGATAATTCTCAAAGTCTCAAAGCTGGAAGCTGACTCAAAGAACTCACAGAGCCACATACAAGGCCTTGAAGCAAAAATTGAACACCTTGAAAGAAAAGCCCGCCTTTGTGCTGTTGAGATTCGTAACATTCCTAAAATAAATCCCAATGAAACAAAAGAGGATTTGTGTAAAACTGCACAAATAATAGGCGAGGCTGTGGACGTGCAGATAAAATCTGAAGAAATCAAGGATATTTATCGATTAAGCTCAAAGCAAGAGTCTGCAAAGCCCATTGTGGTAGAATTTACAACGCTCCTCAAAAAAGATAAATTACTTAGTTCCATAAAAAGCTATAACAGACAAAATGGAAACAATAAATTGAACACGACCATTTTAAAAATGTCTTGCCCCGATAGACCTATTTATGTAAGTGAAGCATTAACCTTCAAGGCCAAGAGACTGTATTATCTCGCCAGAGAGTATGCTAAGATAAATGATTATCAGTTTTGCTGGACTTCAAATGGAACAGTCCAACTTAGAAAAAGAGAAAATGGCCCGATAATTAGGATCAACTCAGAGGAAGATTTCCCAAAAACTGACAAATGACTAGGCCTACAGGATTTAATGAACATTCACGCAGCAAATTTTTGTTTTGAGATATATTTATTGCTTATTTATTGCATGCATTTATTACATTTTCTATTTAAACCTTTAACAATATGTCATGTACAAACCCAACACATTATCTTACAAGTAGACATAGATAGCTTTACTGCGCTGAACTCACTTAGAAAATCTCCCTTGATTGCTTGCCTTTGGATATACTACTTTTGTACACAACATATCTCCCTGACAGAGTCCTTATATTTCAATGCTTTACATTTGCTGCCATAAACGATATTTTAAATGATATGGACAGTGTGTCCTTGTGCGAGTCACATATTTGTGGACCTGAAGACTGTACGAAATATATTCAGAACTCAAAAAATACCATTAACATTTTAGCCCAAAATTTACGGAGCATTAATGCAAATATGCCTGGTCTCCAGGTCTTATTGAACAGAATAGGGATACATTGTGATATCATAATTCTATCAGAATGCTGGCTATCGTGTAATCCAAATCTACCATCTTTGTGTGGGTATAATCTTTTTGCCTCATCACACACTTACAACCAAAATGATGGAGTCGTTGTGTATGTAAATTCCTCTTATACTAATATCACTGTACATGAACCGCAAGTTCCAGAAGCAAATTGCTTAGTCATTAAAATAGGAAGTGAAACAGCTATCTTAGCAATATATAGGCCTTTTGCTTTCTCTAATGTCACAAACTTCCTTAACGCCCTAGATCAAGTTCTTTTGGGACTCGCAGGGTTTAAAAATATTTATATCATGGGTGACATTAATATCGATATAACTCCGGGGCGTGAAAACTCTCAGGCATTAGATTATCTGGATCTTATAGCTCATCATGGTCTTTTCCCTGGCCACTATTTTCCGACGCATGGTGCAACTTGTTATGACCATGCAATCCTAAAAACATCCATGAGAGCAAAATGTCTAGTTCTAGAAACTACCCTCACTGATCATTACACTGTTATTGTATCGCTTTCGACAAAAAAAACAGTAATCAAGCAGAAAATCACCAAAATTGACGAAGTTAAATTGGAGGAGGCTGTAAAAAATATTGATTTTAGTCCTATTTACACTTGTACAAATCCTAATACTGCCATTCAATATTTAATTGACCATCTAATCCAAGCTATAGCTTTATCCAGTGTTACATATAAACCATCTAGAAAGCGTAAAACAATCAAACCATGGATCACTCCGGGGTTATTACGGTGTATGAGGCACAGAGATTACTTACATAAAAAAATGAGAAAAAAACCACACGATGAGACAGTAAAACTAGTATACAAAAGATATCGTAATTATTTAAATAGCCTTTTAAAAAGAATTAGAAGGGAATATGAAAAAGAACAGTTACAAAAAGCTAAAAATAATAATAAAAAGACATGGCAAGCAATCAAAGAAATTACAAATTTGAACAAAAAGCAACCTTTGCAGACTGATTTACTTAACCTTAATGAATCACCACAATGTTCTGTTGATCAAGTGAACCGATTTTTCGCCAATATTGGTAAAGAATTAGCAGCTAAAATTACACCAGATCCAAATTTCCAGATGAGCCCCAATTACCTTCCTACTAGCCCCAACTCATTTGTATTACTAAATACAGATGAAAATGAAGTAGAACGGCTAATCAACTCGTTAAAACCCGATAGTGCACCTGGATGGGATAACATATCATGCAAATTTATACAAACCCACAAAAATATATTAATCCCTCCTTTGACTTACATATTTAATCTGTGTATAGCTTCAGGTATTTTCCCAGATTATCTTAAGAGACCCGTAATTATCCCTATTCACAAAACAGGGGATCGAGACCGTATTGATAACTATAGACCGATTTCCATTCTTTCCGCTTTTTCAAAAATTCTGGAACGGATCCTTAATAACAGGCTCATGACATTCTTTGAAACAAATAATCTCCTATCAGCGAATCAGTACGGCTTTCGTAGCAAAAAATCAACTAGTGAGGCTGTTAATGAACTTATAAATCATGTTGTCGAGCATTTGGACCGTGGTTCTAAGTGCATAGGTCTATTTTTGGATCTAGCAAAGGCTTTTGATACGGTTTCGATTCCCCTGCTCCTGCAGAAACTGGAGGCCATGGGAATCAGAGGAGCTCAATTGGCTATATTTGAGAGTTACCTGTCAGGGCGAACACAACGAGTTAAGATTGGCTCTTATGTAAGCGTGGACGAACCCGTTACTTTTGGAGTCCCCCAGGGTAGTATACTGGGACCTACTCTTTTCCTCGCTTACATAAATGATCTTTGCAATTTACTCCTTCAGAATGGCAGGATCATCACTTACGCCGATGACACAGTACTTTTGTTTACTGGAATATCCTGGACAGACACATATAGTTCTGCACAGGTGGGTTTCAATATAGTCCGGAACTGGTTAAACAACAATTTACTTACTCTTAATTTAGAAAAAACTAAGTATATTCAATTCTCCATCCAAGATTCTAGTCATCTAAGGAACCTCGATCTTAAATTATTTGCCAATGATTCACAATCAAGCTACACTATCGAACACACAAATAGCATAAAATATCTCGGGATAATCATAGATAAAAATTTAAATTTTAAACAACACATAGTTATTTTATCTTCTCGGGTACGTAAGCTCATTTATATTTTTAAACAGTTAAGGCACGTTGCAGATGTTGACACCATAAAAATGGTTTACTTCGCGTTATGCCAATCAATATTGACGTACTGCATCATCTCATGGGGCGGAGCTGCAAAAACGTACTTCTTACGAGTTGAAAGAGCACAAAGAGCTATACTTAAGGTTTCATGGTTTAAGCCATTTCAATTCTCAACAGAAGAGCTTTACAAAGTCACTAAGTTATTGACTGTGCGGCAACTGTTTATACTTCATACCGTAAATAAGCAACATTCTTTGACTCCCCTCATTGGCGAAAATGTTAGACGCAACCATCTAGTAGCAAAATCAAAACTTTTTAACACTAAATTTAGTCACAGATTTCTGTGTTTTCTAGGGCCTTACTTATACAATAAGCTTCACAAATCGCTATCTATCCACCACTTAAACACCTTCAAAATTAAATATATTTTGGTGGAATGGTTACAAAAACTTAATTATGAAGAGACAGAAAATTTACTTCAAGTTTTACAATAAAAATCAGTAAATAATTGTAACACTTAAATACTTTCTGAAATCGTAATCTCACATCTACATTTAAATTGACACCAATACATGACATCTCACGCCCCTTTCAAGTAAACTGCCTACTTAGCGTTACATAACAGCGTTACATAAGCATTCACAATCTACTATTATTATATTTTCTAGTTTAGGAACTTCAATATTGTATTAGCACTGTTTTTAGTTGGGTACTTTCAATATTTTTTCACTAATTAAGAGGCGGGGCCTGATGACTTGTAGGACAGGTTTATACCTAGTACAAGCGTCAGCTCCCACAAACTCAAGTTGTTCAATTGTACCTCAATATTGTCAACTAGTATTAAGCAATCTTGTTTGTGGAGAGAAATAAAGATATATTATTATTATTATTAATCGAATTTGTTCTAAAAACAACCGGCTTAATCATACTTTTGTTACTGACATCTCAATTTTACATACGTAGCAACCCACACATGTACTTTTATGTATGGGGCTTTATGTCTTTGAAGCTTTTTCTTTGATAAGCTTTTAGAAACATAATATCGAAGAATATAAAGCGCCGTCGTTTCTATATTTTGTATACAAGAAAGCGAACACCAAATCAATATTCCGGATACTACGGAGTTACATTTGAAATAATTGATACAATTTTAAAATTGGAACTTGAATGCCAATGAAATAATTATTTGCAACTAATTGCCCGTCCCAACTTTGCTCGAGTAAAAACATAATAAACTATACTCCTAAAACTTACTCAACTATACTATCTATTGGTGATAACCGCATGAAAATCCGTGCAGTAGTTTTTACAAATCGGCAAAAAGTTAATTTTTATTTTATCTTGAAGAAACAAAAACGACATCATGATTTTTGGTATGGAGCAAGAAGAATATTTTGAGGAATAAAGTGTGGATAATAAAGTGTTTTTTTACTGATAATTCTATGTTTGTGAAGTGCAACAAAGAGGCATTAAATCCAAATTTAATCTTTTCCTTTTGTTGTTTACTGAATTTTGTCCTTGTGAAATGTAAGTCCCGAATAATATATATGGAAATTTTGCTACTTGAATAGCGTTTTAATGTATTTAAATAACTAAATACAATAAATGCCAGTTTAATTGATCCAGTTTTATTGAATACAAGATTTACTAATTTTTCGGTATCGTTAAAGTATACTAGAAATGCTTTTTAACGTCACAATACATTGCTGTCATACAAGCTAATTATAAAATTTTATTTTTGACATTAGAAATAATTTACTGGACGGAAAATAGCCAATTATATTACCACATTGTCTTAAAAAAAACAACATAAATAGATACTCGTATTATGAGTAATAATACAATTTACTAATTAATGAATCTCTAGAATCTTTGTGAATCCCTTTTAAATATAAATGCATAATTTAGAATCTATTAATGTGCCATTATAGGCTTACCGTAAGATGGTACACGAGGTATGCCATACTGCGCACATATTGTAATATCACCAAACGGTTCCGTGTAGAGCCCCAGTCAATAAATTTTACATACTATACATATTTTGATTACTTTTGGAATAGTACCTGAAATACATTAACTGGTGCTATTTGTATTGATTGTGGTGGTGTTGTCGGAGGTACCTTAGTTTTTTTCTATCTTTCTCTCTCTCTTTCTCTCATCTGAGCGTTTTCCCGATTTCTTCTTCTTCCTCATTTTTACTTATATAGGTACTAAATATATCTATTCCAAATTTCATTTCAAAAACAGCCCATTGATTTAGATACATGACATACATAGAAAACATGATAGAGAGACTTTCGTATTTGTAATTTTAGTATAAATATACCTCCAGACCAGTCGAATTTGAAAACAAAAACCTTTTCATGACGCATCGCCCATAAGATCAAATTAAAAAGAAGATACACGTTTCTATCATCCCAGGAGCATGCTTGCTTTGTCATCTGATTAAATGGTCATACTACTGTCAAGTCATCCTCTTTGTTTCGCATTGTGGATATTCCGAGCATGACTGTGCACTAAAGTTTACGGTAGCGCGGGAATTGAAATACATGACCCGAAGACGAATTTCACACTTGCTCCGTGGATTCAAGGATTTAAGTTGAGAATTTGAAGCAATTGAAACGAATATAACGGTAATAAAAGTCACTGTTTAGTTGGAGACAACAGTAACGATCCTATGTGGAACTAAGCTATAGTACCTACTACCCAATCAAATGTTTTGTCTCGTTCTGTCAATGTCAAATAATAAAGTTCGATAGTGACTAAACATTTAACGTAAGTTAAATAATAGGATTAATCTTTCTTTTAATCATATGTGTGCCTTTGGTGTTTTATTTTTGTATATTTCTTATGTCAATCAAGATACTAGATTGTTTTTTTGTGTCTTAGCGTTTTCCCGGTTGCTTTTCCCGCCATTGAGGATGGGAGTCTAACGTCCGCTTTCCTACTTGTTTACATACATACATATGTTTGTGTTGTAATACTTACATATATGTTTTCTCCACATTTCACATGGTTCTGTAAACTAAATATTCAGCCAGTGTGCAGGTTTCCAACGTTTTTATTCACCGGAAGAGAGTGGTGACATATGAAAACTACTATACCCGAGTCAGATTGGTATACAAATTCATGCGACATGAGTAGGATTCGAGCCTGGGATCTTTCGGTTCATAGGCATGTTCAAAGTTATTCAAAAAAGTAATACAGACCGACCTTCACCATTTCCCGGTATTATATCGCTATCGACACATTTCACCTGTGGGAAACCTCATATCATTGTAAATTGAAAATAAATTCCTTTAAGCTTTCAATTACCTCAATCGGGAGACATATATTCCCCATATCTGCGGCGGGTTTTCGATGTCGCGAGTAATGAATTACAATGTGTTTTAACAAGGCTTTAACTGTTGTCGAGACATAATTGGATTTATGATAAAAAAATTGTAAGTACCAATTTGTGTTGAATTTGTTTCTGTTGAACAGTATTTCTTCTAACCCTTGTCGATTAACGTATCGTACCTCCTATCAATCTGTGTGATTTGTCCATATCTAATCTATATAGTTTATTTTTAATAAGTTTAATTGAGCATATTTTATTTAGTTTTTATTATATTATGAAGGTCTGATTTGAAAATAAAATTTTAAATTCATTTAAAAATTAATAAAAATTTATATTACTAAATTAATAAATATAAATATAAGGTAGTAGAAAGAGTAACGAAATGAATTAGACAATGAAATTAATCATGTCGAAATCAGCTAGTCATTTAATACGCTTTATAATGCGATGCTGGCATTTATCAGCTAAAATTCAAGTTAAACATATTTGAACCAAAATGGTGCGGCGGCCAGCTAAAGAGAACCCAAATTTATTATTTACGAACAAAATCACATAAACGGTCACCGAGATCGAGTTTCGTGGAATTATTAATCACATGTTGGAAGTTTTACGGATAGATTAACTTACCTTAGTTGCCATTCAAAGTTGGCAACTAAAGGGGCGGCCTTATGCCTGTCCGACAGCCTAACCTTGCCAGCTTCAAAGGGTTAAAGTAGGGAAACGCCCGAACCACGCATCAATATTAACCCATTAAGTTTGAGAGTGTTTGCTGTTGGCATATGGGCAAGAGTGGTGACTTGATGCGTAAGGAAATTATAAAAATTATAGAAATATATCCTGGTTCGGTACGTGCAATTTTCTTTTCTTCTAAATGTATTCCCGGTTTCGTTCTAAACGTGGGTTTCGGTGCTTAATGTTTGAGGAAGAAACCAGGAAGGTAAACGTCTTTTTTACTTTTTCTTCTTCACTTCAAACTGTCTTTGGTTTTTTGACGATGTCTGACGATATTTATCTTCACAGGCAACAGGTTCACTGTTAAATGAGTTTATTTCGAAGTTTCCTTCACATCGATGGTACATTGTTCCAAAACGCTAGTAGTTTGTAGCATTGAACAAATAGTGTAATAATTATAATTTTATCTAAATAATTTAAAACTGGACGACAAAAAATAGATGTATTTTATTTATCATGTGATTTTCTTTACTATCGTTCCGAAGTCAGATTAATATATAAAAGTTAAATTAATTGCTCGTCTTACCGTAACTATTAATATTAAAACACCCATAAAAATAAATAAATCTATTACAGGACTATTCTACATACTCCATTTTTTGTTCGGAACCTTTCTTGTCAAGAATCAGCAAGCAGTGAGGTTATAGTGCGTGAAATTTCAGGCGATTACCTCTGGATTGGTGAAATTGTGTTTAAAGTTCAGTTTGACAGAACCCAAACTAGTTGATTTATACTATTTTTGTATCTATATAAAGATTGAAATCACCATGTTCTGTAAAGATCAAAGTGTCTTCTAAAAATATAAACTACCTGTGTATACGGGAGGTGTTGTGTATAAGGGAGAGTGGAAATTACACGCTGAAGTGATAAGTATTTTCTTACTTCATGAATATATCATGTCTTTTGTAGTTAGTTTTTGGTCAAAGGTTTCATGTCATACCAATGTTAGTAAACACTAGATGCAAAATGAAAAAAAGAAAGATGCACATTGCAACAGTATTCTTAATTATTGCAGTAATATTATTTAAAAATGAAACACTTGATGGAATATTAGAATTTTACTTTTGATAGATTATTGTTAATAGTAGGTATATCAGATCAATCAGACTATCAGCTACAAATAAATTTGTCTAATAACCTTTCACAGCTTTTTTTCAGCTATTTATGGTTTGAAGATAAATTGAAATATTTTTTTTTTCATATTTTGATGGAAACGGCACTCGCTGCTATATTTTATCAATTCTTTTATTTCTTGGCAAAAAATAATAATTTTTTTAACGGACTTTTAACAGATTATATCACACTAGATAAAGGTTTTTAGTAGAAAATATTATAGTTTCTTATAATATACTATGTGGTCACAGTTGTGTGGCATAATTTGTCAAGACTCAAGATCATTTTTTATTTTCGCTAAGGCTTCATAACTCTTTAAAATGTTTACGATAAATATACCTTGTCTTACCTTGTAAACAGAGAATACATAAAGTTTTTACCCACTGTAAATCCTCGTGAGTTGCCTCCGTGTAGAATAAAACCCAGACCAATATTTGACTAGACAATAAAGAGGATTATTAGACTAATCTAAGAGAGACGTATATTTGTCTAGACATGAAAGGGGATTATAACAATATGTAATAGTAAAGTATATACTATATGTATTATATAAATTATATATTATATAAAACATATAGTGCGTTAAAAAGTAAAACATGAATTTGATCAGCATTTTATGTAGGTTCTTCTTTTGAATATTTTTTATTAATTTCTTGTTAATGATCTATGGAATGTATTAGTAGTATCTCTAATGACAGATTTAATTTTATATTCCCTTGCTCATTCTCGCTCCATTATTTTGACTTCTGTCGGCAGACAATGCTGAACACATGGAATCCGAAGCACTCCGCGGAGTACCTACTAATTCCATGGTTGAACAACGCATTGTATGAAGTTTCGACGTTCGTCAGTGTCAAAAACGAAAACAATTGAGCACGGCGTCGCAACGGAGCTCGGCTGAGCGATGGGGCATGGCTCTGAAGAAGTCCGCCGACTTTTACGACCGCCATCCAGCGGCAGCGACACGACAATAAAACATTATTTGATGTTTTCCTTCACGGGAAAGAGAGTGGTTAAGGAAAATTACCGTATTAATAACGTTTGTATGAAAATTACCGTACACAAGTTACTGTCTACTGTCTAGTAAGGACCATGCCCCGGTGCTCAGTCGCGCTCCGTTGCGACGACGCACCACGTTGTAGGTCCGTCGTGCACCGTTGTTTTTTTCTATAGGTTTTGACACTGACATGCGATGACGTACGTCGAAACTATATAATTTCTACGTTGTTCTGTGTTGTCGGTCGACGGACGTGAAAATGTTGGAGCGCGATTGATTCTTAGACTTTATGCTACACACTAACTCGGACAGATGCCGAAGTCTTTGCGTAGTTTGTATGAGAGCTTTTTGTTGTTAATCTGTCAAAATATGGGGAACTGTTTGCCGATAATAGTTTCTCTGTATGTCTGTATAAGAGAATTTAACACATTTTTACTTAGCACAAAAAAATAAATTATTTTTAATAAATAAAGTACTATTTAAAAAAGCGCTCTTACAATGTTAATTTATTTTGTTGTTTATTTTATTATTTAAATATAATACATATTGTAATACCGTACTTTTTCAAATGATTAAATAATTTTAATTTTCCACAAAATTAGGTATTTTGTGGTCAATGCTCTACCTTATTGCCTTTGCTGTTGATACCATTAGAAAAGTACGTACCTACACTAACCCATTATACCGTATACCTACTTGCTAACACATTACGGTCAACAAAAAGGTCGTGATGTTGTTGGCAAAGAAGTTCCCGCATGCGTTGTACGGGACACACGGGATATAAAAAATACAGAAAAAAAAAAAACAAAAAATATTCTTCTTCTTTTCGAGTGTGCGTGTGAATTGCACTTATGTTGACACTATTGAACTTGTTAACACTATTGAAGTCGCCCGCATCTGTCATAATTTATGACAGATAACTCATAACATTTACGACTACCTGCCGACATATAGTGACAAGAGTCGCATGTACAAACTAGTGAACTCAAACTATGAATCTTTAAATTTTATTTATTATTTTTTTAAGTTACATTTTTTACAGACATCACTGCCTGAATGCAAAGAAGTTAGAATATATGCGACAATCTTCATTATAAATCGGTGAAAAAAATGTTATTCTTGTCGCCGTAAATGATTTTAATAACGCCTGTTTTACACTCTCACAACTCTCAACCACAAGAGAAACTTAAAGACTACTGTTTGTGGGTAGGTCTATATTCTTTTTTATATTCAAATTTTGAGTGTATTTGACTTGATTCTAGCCTAATGAAAAGCAAAGATTATGTCTAGGATGTTACACGTAAACTTAAAAAATACCTACAAAAATTATATACAATATAACGAAAATTTTCAACTGAACCGAAAACATTTTGGCTTTCCGTGTGTATCCGATGCATCGTATTCCTGACGCAAAAGTACAGCGTTCTAACGACCGTGCCTTGCTCCAAGTTTTAATAGCACTGCCTCACTTTTAGGTCCCAGTTAAAGCCTGGAATGAGGTCAGAAACACGTCGAAAGCGTAAAACCAAGTTTCTGTGAATAAAAAAAAGGAAATTCCTTATTTGTTATTGATTTATTTTGCTCTTATCGCGATAGTCATATTAAATTTCTACTTTTACGAATATGTATAAGTAGAAGTATAATATTGGATGAGAGAAAATGTTAATCATGGCTAGACAAATCTACAAATACACAATTGTAATTAGCGATTGTTATATCTATAAACAATCGAAACAACGAGAAACTATTTTGTTGTTTACTTGATGAACTTTGAAGTAAAATATCAAACAATTAAGACAAAATTATAAAAACATATGAATAATTTAGAAGGAGAATCCAGTTGGCCTGAAACCAAAAGCGTGGCATTGACTGCCCGACGCCACCCTACACTGATCCCGGTTTAATTAGGAACTAGTGCCAAATCCACAACTGTTTGTATTTTAAATGGAGTACATGGAGAATTTTAAGCGCGTAAGCCTATTCACGAAATGAATAGGTACAATGGAATTATGTTTAGTACAATCGCAATTAAAATGAGGGACCCGCCTCACGTGTGATTATCGACTGAGAGACCGATTGAAACTCGGCCCGCCCGTGTGCAAAACCTCTCACTAAATCAATCTAAATCCCAATAAGTTTCAAACGTCAATTCATAACCGCTATTCAAAGTATACAGAGTACACTCACAATGTGTACTTTGCTCGTGTCATAACAGAATTAATTAAATCCATGTGTACACTAAAGATTACTCGCCGTGTTTGAGTAGGTTAATCTATTATTAAAATGCAGCTGCATTCATTGTTTTTACAATATTTGTTTTAGCTGACAGATTGTTGTGTAGTCAAAACGCAAGTGTATATGTTTTTATACTACACCAGCGACCCGCCCCGGCTTCGCACGTGTGCAATAATATGCATGTTATATATCTTGTGATAGTAATAATAGCTAAGTGGCTTTAAATAATTTCACTGAAAATTTCACGATTTATTTCTGAATTTATCGTTGCATAAACGATTGTCAACACCCTCCTCTGCGGGACATAAATTATGGCGACCAGAATAAACAAAAATATTAACTGTGTGTTACTCAGTATCTTTACACGGAGTTAAATTTAATTGAATCACCTATTTTAGCTTCCGAATACAGATGGAGCTATAAGTTTACCGTATGTTGTGTTTACCGTTGTGTCTGTATGTCTGTCCGGCCAAACGGCAAAATTTTGATCTAGTGTTTTTTATTTGAAATATAATACAACCAAGAGTGTTATCTTCTACCTTTAAACATTGTATCTTAATATTGAATATAAAATTATAAGTATTCTTAGTGTTTTTCGACTGTTTTTGGACTGTAAGCTTATTTCAATCCCTTCGTAAGATTCGTAAGATAATATCAACCCGAAATCAATACTAATCAATCATAACTATAACTGATCACAATTGGACGACACAATTGGCAATTTACTTCAATTTAAATTCTATTCTGTTCCTTTCGAAATTTAAATTATAATTTTTTTTATCCAGTATCCATAGTGCTATAGTCGACACCCTCGTCGCTAAGTGTGGGAAGTCTGGGCATGTACACAAAAGAGCTAATTGTTTGCCGGAGACGACCATCCGCAAACAGCGACAAAATATCGAATCACCGCCCGCTTTGTTTGCTTTTTGTTAATTTATGTTTGCCAACATCGCGGCATTGAGATCGTCTGTTCCATGTTTTAGAACTCTGTGTTTCTGACATAAGAATCTCAAATATACTACCAACTACCTTTTGTTTTTGTATAGGAAAAATAAATTTATTTACTCGTATTTATCATTGCTAATAATAAAATACTTATAGCCACATATTCACATTCAGATTTTTTCGTTGAATGTTAAATCCTATTTAATTGTAAGTAGTAACCAGCAATATAGATATAAAATGACGTAGGTATATTTATCCTTCATCAAAGTGGCATATTCATTGACATGAATATCACCAACCCCCACAAATGGGAAGTAATAAATAAAAACAACAACAACAAAACAATTAATAATCAATCAATCAAACTGACATCGTTGCATGCGACAATTTCCCACCGAAAAACAGTTGTTTGAATTCAACGAAGAATGATCAGAGGGACAAATTCATATTATGATGTGATCCGTTTCACTCATAACTGGTTAATTCTGGGATTAGATTATTTTAGCCCTAAATCAAAAACATTACCCTACAGAACCAAGACGTTTGATTTCAAAGGAGATGTTACATTACAAGCACTAGATGGACATTGTATACTACTATAATTAATTTAAAAATTCAGCAAGACTTCAGTCCTAAAGATCACAGATACGTCACCAGGACATCAAAAGACATTTCACAAAATATGCCACTTATAAATAATTCATGAAACTTAAAACATAACACTGCTTTTGCGGGCAGTCATATTAACACAGACATATACCTCATCTATTGTTAAGAAACTTACTTAAATGATATAATAAAACACGCCATTGAGCCATGAGCAAAAGCTTCTATATTTACATTATTTACTACAAGCTAATAGTGGCCCTGATGCGGTTACCATAACCGCTATCCCCTAGGTTATAACATTCCACAAGGACCCCACAAGCATTCAATTTAAATACAATCCTTACAATTCGATTCAACAAAGAGAAATCGTGAGTTTGACATTTCATTCACCGCAATAATTAAAATTCTGCCATCTTGATCTGAAGCCGTTTGATTAATTCCGTTACTCATTTCTTCCAATTAAAATTTTCCGGGTATTATAATTTATAACATCAAAGCCAGGTCAGCTTGTTGCTACCGAGACCATACGTTGGAAAAACTCCATTGTTATTTTGTATTACGGCTTAATTAAAAACATCAAACGCAGGTTATAATTTCTTTGGAATACAGGATGCTAGTTTCCTTAGGTTTCTTGGCGTGGCTATTTATTTGATTAATTTTGTCTAAATCGGACACGAACAAATATTCCACAATAAAATTGCAACTACTACTATTGCAATAAAGGAGCCAAGGATCTGACAACTAAGGATACCGAAAACTGTGCATAGTGGAGAAGAAAAAGAAGGAAAGCGGACTGAGGAAGAAACCGAGAAAACGCTCATAGATTAGAGAAAGGGATGCATGTCACAGTGGCACTGTGGTTGTTAGGTAATGATCCTACTGATATTAGGTTATACATGACATACATTATAGTATATTACTACTACTATACCATAACTGACATACCTATGTATGTCAGCTTCTCGCACCTGGATAGACGAAACCCTGGAATAGCACAAAGGCTTCCCAAAATATCCAGAAATTAAAAGTTATTTATTCAACCTAAAATGATATATTTACAACACTTAATGACTTTAAATATGTCAAATCTAGTCTAATAAAGTTTACTGCAGCCTTCAAAGCGCCGGTGGAGAAGCAGCGGTACATTAATTTGATTCCTTACATTACTCCGGGATAGTCTATGTGATGTGATGTGATCTATTATTAAGTCTAAACGGCGAATTAAAATCTCCAACTTTCAAATTGAAAAATTTTAAGTGATGTAATCGGGTGGGATATCGAAACGTCCCCTACGTTTCAATGGTGATCCTTTACGGAAGTTATATGTTCAACTGTACACTGGTAAAAACTGTTTCTTCGTTGTTAAATTAGTTATAGTTCAGTATTAAATATTAGGCGCACATCCACTTGCTAACTACGATAAATTTTCATCACACAATTAGCGCAAAGAAAGACAAACGACCCACTGGGTCAAGCCTACGCCCGCGGCCGCTGTCATTCCAATTTTATTTGCATCACATTTAGATTGCATTAACCATTTTCTGGATATAAATTTGGTTAAGCCTCTCTTTTTGACGTGGCTACTTATTTAACATGGTTTGTAGTATCTCTCCTACATGGTATCCATGAATTTAGTAAGTACTTCTGTACGGAGTACCTACTAATTCCATGATGGTATCTTACTGGTTGCCTAGGAACCGAAGAAGATTTGATATTAATAATGAAATGAAAATACGGATGACTCACGTGTGATTATCAAACGCAAAGTAAACTATAGTAGAAACTTTACGAGAGGGAAGCTACTTCAAAGAAATGACTGTGATTTTATGACCTGTAAGTCAGTCAGCCTGAATGTCAACCCTCCTTGAGATTGCTTTGTATCAACTGGCAAGGCTGTCCTTATCCCTTAATCGCCTACAAGTTTAACCTAAGTATTGATCATTAAATTCCGATTGTTCTCCTTTTTTCTACATAGGGCTTCAATTTCTGTCATCCTTACATATTATAAAACAAAATCCTCTGCCACGTCGATGTTTGTCTGTTTGCCATAAACTCAAAAATCGTATTTTTTTTAGTTTCTATTTAACAATGTATAATACTTCGAAACACCGGTTTACTCAGCTAACGTTGAAAATTAAAGCAACATTTGGTCCATTTTTGGACAACGTTTTTCTTCCAACTTCATGATTTGAATACTGCACTAAAATAGTCTCCACGTACGTCAAGTCTGTCAGTCAAAGTCGGATGCTCGTAAATCTGGCTGACAGAGTTCCAAAATCAACGACTGCTGCCTTCGTTCTTTTGTTGGTGCAATTTGCAATCTCAAACATGCAATGTACAACATAACGACAATCTTACTTAAATAAAAATATATGCTTTATTTTAATTACCTACTATCATAGATTACCGAATCACTATTAATTCTGTTGTCTTGTTATTATATTACTTTATAATTGGACTAGCGGCCAGTCCTGTTATCGCTCGGGTAAAAACATAATGAATTATTCAATTAAACCTTCCTCTGGAATCTCACTATATATTGGTGAAAATGTTCAGAAGTTAATATCAAAAATTCTTTTACGTCGAGATTTATCTATATCATCAAAATTGGGAATTATAAATATATCAGACTTGCATAAATTGTACCGTAAGACAGTATAAACCTATAAAATCCTAAAAAGGGTTACAGAGATTGCCAATGAGGTATGTTTTCCATTTCTATGCTAATAAGCGTTGCCCAATGAACGGAGTCGCGCTGTGGCTGGGAATTTATTTCTTAAATCAACATTTTCTCTTTGCGTTTTATTTTTGCTTCACATTCTGCAAACGATAAATGTTCTAGTCATTGTACAATATTGTAATGACCAATTTGCGTTTTGATTTTGTCCTGTATTCTCGATTATTTACAGGTCGATATCGAGAATTTGTTTTGATTATTTTTTAACAGACTTCAAAACTAGAGAAGGTTCTTATTTCGTTGCGATATTTTAATTTGTTTTTGTTCCCACGATTCCATGTAATCTAAGAAATGCAGGTCTGTAAAAACAAAACGAGATAAATATGAATTTTAAGATGACAAAATTAAGTGGAATGGAATTGTGTGTAATTGGTGTTATTACATGACATCAATTACATAACTGTTGTTTTAATTTTAGTCTCGCGCGTTGGTTTTAGTCCTATTTATTTATTGTTTATTGCATCTTCGCAGAGTATACAATAAACTTATCTACCAGTTCACCTTTGGTATAATGTGAGAATGTACCATGATGCCCATACCATAATAGATAATCTTCAAAAGTCATCATCAATATTCAAAAGTCGTATACACAGCCCCCGTGTGAAAAGACCCTTTTCAACAGTCGTTGGTTTCACCTTTGTATACATTAATCGGTACTTTTCTAAGCATCTGCTTTGAAACGTAATAAAAATCGGCTTAGTAAGACACGTATGAGCATTGAATGCGAAAAATACCGTGGAACGATTATTTTTTTGCAGATGACAAGCCGTTGAAATAGATTAAATTGAGCTTTATACCTTTGAAACAGAGAACGATTGGGTGTAAAAATAATTTTGTCAGGTCATATTCAGTCACGTCGCCTGGTAAACACGTTTTGAACATGTTCGCAGTTTTATTTCACGTCGGGTAAACACCTTCAAAGATGAATTTCTCGCTTGACAAACAAAATGAAATATTTTAATATTTTTCCTCGAGATCAGGTACCAGTGTCAGGGCAGGACGTGATTGGGCGACCGCCCAGGGCGCCGGATTCAAAGGAGCGTCACAGGTTTACGCATGAGCGTTTTGGGTCGCACAACACACAACCGCCTGTGAATTAAAGCTAGGCTGGAATCAAAGGGGCGTAATTTACTCCTACGTAATTTCTTCCGAATGATATATTTATGTCGCAAAATAGGTGATCGCCTTAAGATATAGACAGAACAGGGCTCCGTAAAATTGACGCCCAGGTTTCTTGTAGTAATAAAACCTGCATTGCTCGAAACCGTTGTCGGCTTCATACAAACATAAAACAGGGTTTATATACGAGTACCCATCGAAAGTTATTCTGGCGTATTATCATCAAAGAATGTATGTTTGACAACAATTATTTTTCCATGACGAAAGGTACCCTATGTCCTTCTCCATACTTCAAACTGTATTCAAAATTTCAAGATCTAGTCAATCACTAGATAAAGCGTAAAGAGGTAACAAACAAACTTATTTTTGCATTTATAAAATTAATAATGAATTCTATAAAATTCACTTTTCATAAAATGTCAGTACAATTGTTAGTTCTTTATCTAATTTCATCAATGTTTATTCAGCTAAGGTTGATGTATGATTGACATCAAATGCCAAATATTTTCATGATGGTAAATAGAACAATATTTTTTCGGTTTCAAACGACCTAAATATGATTTTTTCATTTAGTTTCTCCATTCAATTTATTTGTTGTAAAACTTATATGTATCTAGAAAATGAAAACTCAAACTCACCATGTAACAAATATCATGTCATCAAGATTCAGTGCTGTATACCAGAGAACATTAGGCTCCTTACACAAGATACATGAAGCCAAAGAGTCATTTTCGGCCATCGTCTGGATATGGCCTGGTCATTATGATTTACAAAGTTTTTTTTAATACCAAAGAACTTAAGCGTACGTTTTTTTGACCCTTGCCCATGAATTGAGAATTTTTAAAGTCCTTGATATTTAGTAGATAAGGCTTTTTACTTTTCAGATTACTAGGTATTTTCTGAGATTTTGCCACGATTGTACGAAACCACACTTTTTTTCACGATTTGTATCATATAAAAAATCGTGATACATGAATTAAAAATAATATATAATTCACAAAAATTCACTTCAAGCCATGCATCGGTGGCATTTTTGAAAATGGGCTCATAGGCGAAAAAGTTCGATAATAATGAGAAAAATGTTAGATAACCAGCACTTAGCTATATGGATGATGAGAGAGAGAGAGAGGCATACGACAGAGGAAGGTCCCCATCTTTCGGCAAGAGAGGCGTATGCTCATCATTAAGCAAGTAAACGCTGAATAATGATATTATACTACCGTCATAGGATACTAAACATATGCTCTCAAATTCCTGAGAAACTAAGTTAAAAATATGATTTTGGGCCATCGTCAAAACAAGCTATCATCATTTCGTGCAGCAGTTGGTTTGCGTTATTTATCTTGTCATAAACGCACGTTAATGACACGATAAACGTAATGGAACATCGCAGCAATAAAGTAAATTGTACGTGCACAGATAACGTTTTGATGGCAAATTTTGAATTTAAAGTACGCAGTCTTGAACTAGATGAATTATCTGGTGGTGTTTCCACTGAGCAGGTAATTGATTAGATGATAGGATTGTTTCTAACAATCCTATTCGATATGTAATTATCGCGAAAAACGTTAAGAAACCTGCACACTAATAGATTTACTAGAATGAGATATGGCTGCCCCGAAATGGTAATTATCGTTCACTCATTTGAGTCCTTGTTTTATGTATGGAAGTCTATCTGGGATCTATAATAATGCTTTATGGTGGAAACTGAAGCGGTGAAGTGGAAAAATAAAAATATATTAGGACAAATCACACAGATTGAGCTAGCCCCAAAGTAAGTTCGAGACTTGTGTTATGAGATACTAACTCAACGATACTATATTTTATAACATATACATATATAGATAAACATTCAAGACCCGGGCCAAACAGAAAAAGATCATTTTCCATCATGACCCGACCGGTGATCGAATCCGGGACCTCTCGGTTCAGTGGCAAGAACTTTACCACTGCGCCACCGAGGTCGTCGAGCTGACACCGAGGTCGGAAGCTGTAGGACAAACGAAATTCGGAAACGGATTCAGTAGGAAAACGGAAAAACGGATAGACATCTGTCTATAGAGATAGGTGAATTGTAAACATTTAATATTTTTATTCACCTTATATTGGGTTAATAAATTATCGTCAAGAATGATATGCGTGCCAATGGTCTAACAACCAGGGATGCCGACGATCGTGCAAAGTTCATACGAAAAACCAGGAAACCGAAACCCAGGTCTCCGACGCTCAACGTCGAAGAAAAAAACCTAATACACTCAGTTGAGAGATATTAGGTTGGCAAGAAATATTTAAAACTACGTTAGTATGTAACAATCCAGTCTATCCAGTGATTCTGTATCTTTTCTCCCAGACACTTATGTAAGTAAATCGGTCAGCGAATAATATCCGGGCGGAAGTCGCAGTGTCTTGAGCGATGGCGGCGTCACGTTCCGCGCTCGTATGTCTTCTGGATGGCTGAAATGTCCAGTGATATACGCTGACATGCAATTATTTCGCTTGCTCAAATTTTAAATGACTGGTACGGTTCTGACTGCGAAACAAGGACTATTTATTATCATCTTCGTATTTATTAAATTACATAAATGTTTAAATTAAGTCATTCACAGAGACTGAATGTTATAAATATTTAAGTAGTCAAATTCAAAGCCTTAAGTGGCAATGAAGGTCTAATCTCGGGAATACCTACTCAAATTTTCACGTCAATTAGATTTATAACTTAGATATAATCTGACCACGTAATTTGCTAAAACTTTTTTTTTTTAATATTTCTAAATATAAATATAAATATCGCTCTTGGTAGATATAACATTACATTTGTTTTTCCCAAGTTTGAAATAACATATTAATTCATCACCAATTCTCCGCCCAAACTAACTGAATACCGCGCCTTATAGTCGCAATTCCCCAGAACGAGGGCACTGCGTAATAATATTGTGCTAGAGCGCGCGTTCTGGGTAAAATCATCGATGGTCATTATTGGAAAAGCGGGTTTAAGAGGCGTCCCAAGCCCGCCGGGACCTTTACGGAGGTCTCATCCCGACGCGTTCGATAACTATGCTAATGTTATTTGCGCCAGTGGGTTTGAAAACGACGGCATCCACTAACTTCGCGTTCCATAGTACAGAAATTCAGCTTCTTTTGACTATAGAACGCGCTTATAATCAAATGGAGAGTTTTACTGTAGAGTGCGCGCACGGTCTTATTAGGGTATTATTATCCTGGTTGGTGTAAACCCCATGAAATCCACCCCTGAAGTATGGAAATGTAAAAAGATTAGGTCTCATATTTCTTCCAAATTTCAACAAAATTGGTCAAGTTATTGAGATTGTTTATTATAATACATTCAAAAATACTTTTTCATTCTAAAATATTGTTAAATGTTTAATATTTATTTCTTTATAATTTTTATGGATTAATAATGATAGTGATGAATGTCAAAATTATATCAAGACACAAGTCGTGTTTATAAAAAAATAAATATGTTTATACAAATATTTGTTTTGAGAGGGAAATCGATTTTATATTTTTTCTATTTTTTAATATCTACTATTTTACTATTTTGGACGCGCTCTATGTGGGTATGATAGTTACTCTGTCAAAGTACCCACGTGATGTTCCCGAAAGGTAAGGTTTGAGAATGAAACCTCTAAGTTTACGATAACCTCATATTGTAAAAGATTTTGTATTTTCTTACAGGCTTTTTTCACATCTCCATTCGTTTGTAGCTGGTTATAATAGCTCTTCTGTTAGTAAACTAAGGGTGAGTTGCACCAGAATACTTTAAAGTAGACTTTAATCTTCCCGTTGTTTAGACAAAATGGCGTTTCCTGCGCGGGTTAAAGTTAACGTACATCTAACCCTAAGAATTTTAAGTCGGTTGTTATATAGATACTATCATCTATATATTAAGTATATACTATCATGTATTTTGGTCGCAGCTGAAAGTTTGAAAATCATTCGGGTATTAGTACCACTGAGTTGTTTTTTTTTATTTCTGCAATACACACTTTTTTATTTCTATTGTTGTTGTGTCCTGTGTTTTCGTAACAATCAACCCGCAAATGACTATAATAGGGGGTGAGAGTTTGTATGAAAATCGTGTCTCTTCTGCTTTCACAGAGAAATACACGCGGGCGAAACCGCGAGCTAATACTAGTATGTAAGCATATCTTAATTTATTTAAAAAGAGAATGTTTTATTGAAGTTTGTTGAGAATGCAAACTTGAAGTAGATAGAGAATTATTATTATTATCTTTTGTTGCATTTACACACTAGCATGGATTATTTACCTTTTTTTTGTTTGGATGATTAAATAAACAATTGTTGTCTGTTGTTTTCTCTCAAAGTCAGATCATGAAATCTATACAGAAACCGCATCTCATTATTAAAGCTAGCACTCCATTAACTAGATAAAATGCTATAGCGTTAACACAAGCATTTTAAAACCGTCCATTCCAAACGAAACCACTCCTAATTGGACAATTTGTTTCGAATCAGCTCTATAAAGCTGAACAGAGTTAATTGAGAATTGAGAAACTAAAATCAACGGATTAAAGACATGAAATAGACGTTTCTATAAATGCTTTGGACGTAAATTGACGCCTTAACACTGTTTCAGAAAATCTCGGAGAATTATCATCATGAAATAGATCTATATTCGGATTCTGCGATATTTCTGCTTAAATATAGTTAAGATTGAATCTATTAGAACGTGATAAAAAAATAAGTATGTAGCTTTTGATACGTTGGAAATGAAAGACGGCTCCACACTATCGCGGAAAAGTTCGTACGACTTTGTCAAATAAAATCATGCATACAAACTACGCAATGTTGAATGAATTCGCATCGGCGATAGTGTGGTGCCGGCACATTACTTTTCACTGTGAAAGTACGAATAAGTGTCAGTTATTTTTAATGTGCGCAAAAAAGCACAAATGTGTTAAATAAAATGGTATTCTCAGCGAAGATACGTTTTTTCATGCGAAAAAATATCATTTGAAACAAGCAGCAAAAAATTATAGTAAATTATCACATAGGCTATATGATAATTTACATATTTACTATAAATTTTTGCGCATAGACAATTAAATCCAATTAAAATGAGAAAGTTTGTGAGAATGTACGTATGTGTGATGTTTTTTCTTTACGCAAAATCTAAGACAGATTGTTATGGAATTTGGTACACGCATAGAATATAACCTGGAATAAGACATAGGGTACTTTATATCGTGATATTAGCGAAGCCCCGAAGCGCAGCTGGTAAATAAATAAGCCTGATACGATACATGGCACACATAATGTATTGGCCGTAGCTAACTATTGGTCGAATTGTCAAAATGTATTCAGAAACGAGACATTCACAACCTTTGTTATAGTATTTCTCAAAAAGCTACAAACTACTGGTACGTGTCGACATTCCAGTAGTTTGTAGCTTGTTGAGAGAAATACAAACGAAGTATATACGTATATGTAAAAATGAGAGGAATACAAACGAAGTATATATATGTAAAATACCAATTTTACTCTTTTAAACTTAAGGCATGGTAACCAGTTTTCGGTCAAAATATAAAACCGGTTAACATCTGCCGGCAAATAATCAGTATAGCTTCTGATGGCTTCATATGAAGTTGCAATAGAAATAGGGGACTGCAATAAAAGTGTCTTAGAAGGCAGCTTCGCGGCCAACTATTTTCTATCATCAGTGCGACTATTGGAAAACTTTTTCGATCTACTGAGTGCGCGCTATGTGCGACATAAAAGCTCTGTCTTGTCTGTTTTATTATTCTGTGCACAATAGAAGAAATAATTTCAGTTTTGTTAGTAATTTTCTTTATGAGTTTCATTTAGCTGGCTCATTTCGTCAATGTTTTGGTAAATGCGCGGACGCCTGGTTAGTTTTATGTTGTTTTCATGTGCGTACACTGTGATACCGTAGTAGCTCATTCGAGTTATTATTCCACTAGAAATGATAATTAATTCATTATGAAAGTAAAATGTATAACCTCTGATGAGATAGAGAAAGTTTTATGTATCTCTCTCATCTGAGTATGTTCTCCTTTCAGCTGTGATACAACACCCAGGGTTCGCTGGAAAAAGTAAAATATTTTTCAAGATTCACCAGGAGCGAAATAAAAACGTATGTAGTAACGTATGTAATACACCAGTCGTTTCTCGTCCCGCACAGCAATCTATTTGTACTCAAGCTGTGTACAGCTTGATTGGCTTTTACAATATGTGAATATCAAATTTATTTGACATTCTTCTCTGGTGCAAGGCAGGACAAATAGATGATAAGAATTGTGACAGGCTAAGTTGCTACTATCTCTATTTATAATCTCTTCCAGCAATAAGCTCACCATACAAGGTTCTCGAGATTCGCAACATCAAGCTCTGTCTACCCCGCAAAGGGTAAAGACATGATACTGTGTCTTTAAAAATTAAAATAACTAAAATTCTCTAGCAAGAGACTTCTTATTTTACAAACTGCAAACTGCTTTGGGGTTTACAAGGTGATCATGTTACGTTACTTGTTTTAACGACACAATTTTACCCTCAAGTGAAATTTTTAACTTTGAGGTTAAAAGAGTAAAAATAACCAACATCGATATTTTTATCTCAACAAAGTGAGGCACTGCTCTATTCATTGATATCTACCGTATTTTCGATGATTTTGTTTTATTTTATTTCTAAAAAGAGAGACCAAAGCTAAATAAAAACTAAATATACATCGATATGTATGGCAAATTAGCTAATAAAAATTACTCACAAATAAAAGTAGAATAAATGACTAAAACATACTGTTTTGAGTGTAAGTTGATGCTGGGTTTTTTAAAAGAGTGATTTAAGGTAATTTATATGTATATAACATGCATATTGCACCTGTGCGAAGCTGGAGCAGGCCGCTAGTTATAGTATAAGTAAGCGACTGTATTTTTTAATAAACGGAAACGATTTCACTAATTCTATTTCTTCCACATTACATAACGATATTTAGAATTTATATGTCCTTAATCCATAAACAAAGAATTAGACTTTAGTACAGAAACAGATTAATAAATCTATCTATAGACTACTGATCAGAATTAGAAGTGGCAAGTTTTGTGTACGTTTGCCAAAAGTTAGCTGAAGTCGGGCGGTGTAGGTGGCAGGTTTGATTGATAGCCGATAGAGATATTATAACGAAGACAAACGACAGTCACAGAAAAAATCCTAATGATGAACTTTAGAACATTTCTGACTAGAGTCATCTCTGCTGGAAAAATATTTGCCCGCGCAATTTCATTTTTTGTTAAAAATTTATTTTATTTTATCTACGTATATTATACTAACTATCCTAACTAATATTATAAAAGCGAAAGTCAGTTTGTTATCTCTTAATAAATAAAAGTAGTTTAAATGAAAAAAAAAATATTTTTGATTTTATTATTTCAAGTAGAATAAAGAAACAGAGAACTTAATGCTAAAAACGTTTTTTCTCACTCTGCTAACCCTAACTTTAAATATCAATGTGGACACTCGTCTTGTATGACATTATTTTAATTATTATTAAGTACATAATATGATGTTACAACTTAGTTGGTTGCTTTATTTAATCACTAACAAAATACAATTAGCTAGTACCACGTTTTCCATTTCCACACAAACAGAAATTGTGCTATTCATCCTACTTTATAGTTTCAGTTACATTAACAACTCACCTAACAAACCAACAAACCCTAACAGTGCAATTAACGCTCCCAAATTCAAAAATAGCCGTAACCCTTGATAACCGGTTAGCCGTTTTGGCCCAAAGGACCTGGGTAGATGATAAATCTTCATTTGCCTTGTTCGCACCCCTTCCCCCTTCCCCCCAATTAGTTAGCCCGCTTGTGTTATGCGCTCGGATTTCCGGGACGGTCACCTATACCCGTTGCTAGTATACCGCTCCGGCAGTAGGAAGTAATCGATCTTGTAGAAGAATTGGCCCGTAATACCGGTGGTCGGATTCGGTAGGGTTAATTTTCGATTGATTTGGACATTTGTAGCGGTGAAATGATTTATATTTAGATGAGCCCGTCGATTCGTTGGAAACGTAAATGAATTATTTTTTGTGCAATCCAATGTAACATTGATTGTGACAAATTTCATTAATTATATATAAGTAGCTGCGTGTCGGGGCTCTGCTTCTGTGGAAATTCGGGATAAAATCCTGTGTGTTATTTCAGGTTATATTCTACCCTCCCATGTACCAATTTTCTTAACAATCCGTCAGTAGCTTTTGAAAGAGTAACAAACATACTTACATATTCGAACATCCTCACAAACTTTCGCATCTATAGGATTGAAAAATTATTTAGAGAAACAATAATATAACATTATTTGGTTACGTCATTTAAATTAAACATTAAGTTGTTCTGCTCTTTATTAAGCTGCTTATTCTTTACAAAATTCTAAATTCTTCACAAAATCATCGCTGTTATCGCCGCTTAGTTTGGTTTGTTCATAAACCGATAATATGATAATAGTACTTTTGGAGGGCAGTCGCTTACAACGTATTATGAGCATGTATTATAAAAATATTCATAATAATTATTTTGCTAACTGAGAGTGAGTTGCACCATCTACGTTGACGTTAACTTTAATGTGCGCAGAAAAACGCGTAGTACGTCATTTTATATAAACGTCAGCAGCGCGCTCATTAAAGTCAACGTCAAATTTGACGGTGTAACTCACCCAAGTGTAAATTAGCGAGGGAAACTTCTTAACACTTTCAAGGACACTATTCACTAGATCAAGTACCAAATGTGGCACTATTTTTTTTCATACAAATTCAAACCACGTCTATAAATGTAGTGTCACATATTTAAAGATACTATAACTGCTGACATGGCAGTACGTCTCTGTACGTAGGCGTACTGCCATTATAACTACATCAGACTCTACCTTAATGTGACACTACGCCTAGGTACGTGACACGTAAATAGGCGTACTGTCATGTGGTTTTACATGCATGCTGTAAAATTCTGACACAACGCCTGGGTACGTCACCGTAAATAGGCGTACTGTCATGTGGTTTTACATGCATGCTGTAAAATTCTGACACAACGCCTGGGTACGTGACCGTAAATAGGCGTACTGTCATGTGGTTTTACATGCATGCTGTAAAATTCTGACACAACGCCTGGGTACGTGACACGTAAATAGGCGTACTGTCATGTGGTTTTACATGCATGCTGTAAAATTCTGACACAACGCCTGGGTACGTGACCGTAAATAGGCGTACTGTCGTATAGCATTGCTGCTCATATTGTGGATTTGACAGTACGTCTTAGTACGTGACACGTAAACAGACGTTGTGTCGAGATGTATCCAAAATTGATCAAAAGAACAGTTAAGAAATGACACAACGTCTTGGTATGTCAGCGCAAATAGACGTGCTGACCGGTAATAATAGAGATGTACTGCGTTAATATGACACAACGCCTTGTTACGTCACGGATTTAGACGTTTTTGGTATATAATTAAACGTAAAGTTGCATATTTACTTACTACAAATCCTTTGATGATTGTTTGCACAATACCTGTGTACGAAGTGTTTTTTGTAGGAAAAAAATAGAGTCACTTTAATTAAATCACATACTATAATTTGTTTACAACTTAATAACTATAATTGACAAACTTTAGATACAGTCTTTATATTCCAAGTCTTTTTAATCAGTTAAATCTTATAGTCTAAGTAGGAACATATTTTTCCATCAAATCACAGTTTTATCAATCTTTATGATACTGGGTGTACAAAAAAATAAAACGAAACTTAACAAAAACTTAAAATTTGTTCTTCCTCACAATAAAATAAAAGTAATTTACCCTGTTATTATACCTATTTACCTACAGTATCTATTTATTTTTAAGAAAACAAAAATGTGACTTCTTCACAGCAAACATAACAATAAAAAAAACTTAAAAACGTCAGTATCAAGTTCAGATATAACAAAATATAAGTATCATTTCTATTATATTAGAGATCTTTGTGCCAGTCTTCGAAGCACGATGGACACAATGCAGGAGATTTGTCACATCCTTTACAGTAATAGCTCGTGTCTCGTCGTATTTTACTCTTTGAGCATTGCTTGCATGACAAAAATGCAAACTTCTTCTTTGATGCTGAAGAAGGCATCATGCGTGTAGGCCAATGTCCGTGATTGGAAGTCGATGGGGAAGCAGATGCTTCTTCAGGTTGTGTTTGGGGCACTGGATCAGGTTGAACCACAAATCGTCGGCTATTGTGTTTATGAGACTTTTGTACTAAATCGACTCCTTTTTCTTCATTCAATCCAATCAGTTTTCGGATCAGTTCTTCTCTGTATTTTATGAACTCGTACTTTGTGTTTTTCTTCACATAGTTTTTGAAAATGTAAAAAGAATTCCAAACAGCCGTGTCCAAAAGGTGGAAAAGAACCTTTTTATACCACCGAATGGTCTTTCTTGGTGACGAATAATAACTGACCATTTGGTCAGCTCGATCTATGCCCGCCATTTTTTGGTTGTATCTATGAACTTCTATGGGTTTGGTTTTCTTTTTACCAAATCTGTTTGTCACTTCAATAAGTTCTGGGTGGTCCAAAGTTGTAATCATACAGACTTCTCTTTTATCTTTCCATGCACTTACGTAAACTCTTCCTTTTCTAGCCCAGACATGTTGTCCTTTATTTAGTTTCTTTCCTGTGACGTCTTTTGGGTTGTCTTTCCTAGACTTTCGCAGGGTTCCATTAGAATGAGTTTGTAAATCTATTAACTTCTCTGAAAGCGTTACAGAGTTGTAGAAGTTGTCCATATAGAGATTATGCCCTCTTAGCACATACGGACGCATCAAACGAAGGACCAATTTATCTGTTTTTCTCACAGTTGAATCTGCATCTTCCGCTCCAGTATACATTTTAATATTTAACACATAGCCATCAGATGTCGTTAAAACGTAAAATTTTATTCCGTATCTCGCCTTTTTTGACTTTATATATTGTCGAAACATCAAACGCCCTCTATATAGCAACAGTGACTCGTCAAGAGACAAATCTACTCCAGGGTTAAATTTGTTTCGAAAATTTTGTGTCAGTGTATTGATGAATCCTTCAATTTTTGCACCTCCATCTGCACCCAAATCAGCTGCATATAAGCACCGCAGTAGTTGTTCGTATCTTCTACAGGACATTGTGTAATTAAATACGGGATGGAAGTACAGCGGATCATCGTAAGTGAAAAGTTTTCTTTGGTTTGGGACATGAATATGACCATTTAATAATATGAGCCCTAGGAACTTTCTCATCTCTTCTGTATTTGTTGGTCGGAATACAGAGTTTCGCGCATGGCGTGTATGCGGCCGATTAGTATTTGTTAGGGCTTCTCCGTAAGAATTTGTTCTTTCAACTAAATATTCTAACATCTCTGGTGTAAAAATTTCATTAAATACTGCTTCACATGTGGTATTTTCATTTACTTCAAAAGTCGGACCTTCCGCAGCTGATCTGAACTCAAATGAAGGAATATCTAATACATTTTCCTCCCAAATCCTTTCAGTTGGTGGAGGAGTACCTCGGCGCACAGGATTCACCGAATGTCTGTGTCCTCTACTGACACTAAGCTGATTTCCGGCATTATTTTCTTCTTGAACTATACTGACCTCTATCTCACGCTCTCTCACTTCAGCTTGTGCCTGTGGTTGCGGCAAAGGAAAATCTTCAGAGTCTTGATTTCTTCCATCAGAAACTAGGGCCACTGGTGGTTGACTGGCGCTTGATTGACGATCGGTAATCGGTTCGTCTTGACTTGGGCTGATTTCCTCTTCCGAAACGTGTGAATCTTCTGGTCTGCTGCTTTGGTCCTGTATGAACAAAAAGTAATGTAAACATACTATTGACAATAAATCAAATAAATCTGTACATAAATTTTACAGTTTCAATTCAACACTCAATTACCTGTATCCTTTATAATATCGCACTAATAATACAATAGTGTTGTAACTGAAAATACATCTAACTTGACATAACACTATAAACAAACGTAAAATTCAATGCCCCACAAGTCAATAAAACCGTCGTTGTAATAATGCCAAAAATTTCATTTCAAAAACACAGAAAACATTCATTTTATGTGTATCTATAATAGGAAGTGATTTATAAGTCTTTTTTGATTCTGAAAAATTACCTATTTTGAGTTACAACACTACTTATTGTATTGTTAGTGCGATATGTGTTACAGCTAAAGCCCGAAATGCGGATACACCTAAATTTAGTCGGCTAAACTTAGGTATAGTCGCATTTTGGGTTTTACAACATATGTACAGTCAGCGTCATAAACATCTACACACTATAGCACCTTATTACAACGTGTTAGGGTACTAAAGTGTGTAGATGTTTATGACGCTGACTGTACTAATTAAATAGGTTATAAAAAAAATTGAACTCAAAGTTTCAACTTCAAGGTAAGTATCAAATAGCAGTTTACCTCATTTTCTTCTTGATGTGTAACTTCTTCTCCAGAAACCCGCTCGGGCGATCTAGCCCTAACACCCTGAATTGAGCTTCTTTCTTGGTCGCTGCTTACGTCGGCATCCTCACCTTCTTCCTGAGTTTCAGCTGAGTTATTTTCTGTCCCGTCATCACTCTCAGAGTTTTCATCAGATTCTTGACTGGATTCCTCACTTCCTGACAGAGATCGGGGTATGTTCTGCGGACGTGTGTCAAAAATACTTTCTTCACTGCCACTAGAATATTCCACGGGTGGTTCAAAATTTTTGTCGGAGTCATATTCACCTTCAACGTCAGAGAACGGATCATGACTACTACCTGACTCTTCTGCTCCAAACAAGGTCTTGGATTTCTCGCTTTGACGTGCCCTCTTCTTTCTAGTAGCCATCTATAAGTAAAATACCTATTGTAACAGACAGCCAGACCAGAAGCAACATAACACGATTGCAATAGATATACAACATACAATAAAACATAATAATAATTATAGTTACAGGTTAGGGTGTACAAAATATGTCATTTTTATCGTAAAATACACTCAATTCTCTGAAACACATTTCACAAATAATTGGCATGTTATTATTTTACTCCAAAAAAGCAAGAAAATAATAAATTGAATAAAATACTAACCACAAACACCACGTGCTGAAACTGCGCGGCCGCAAGCGATCGCCCCCCACTGTGGCACTGCGCTACTGACCGACCACAGCGCTATAGTCGCGCGTCGGCTATCTTCGTGGCGGCACGACACGCTTACTATGCGAACGTTTACATGTGTGTGTAAGGCCACACGTTTGCAGCTAAAAATCTTCTGTTGTGACAGTACACCATTGAAATTGCTTGCGTTGTGACAGTAAACATGTGACTTCATATAGACTCTATGAAATCTTCACGCTTATGTCCGTACTAGCAAATAAATTGAAAAATATTTTAGCGTAAATAGGCGTTGTGTCATATTGTGATTTTCGCAAATCACGAAAATCGCCGTTCTGCCCCGGAAAGTGTTAAGAGACTTCCCACTAACCCCATAACACGCATTCACACGTTCCTACATGCAGCAGCACTCGCACGCGGTCATGATGCACCGTCATGCATGCCAGGACTGCGCTGACCACTCCGATGCACACTAGACATGCACCGAAGCTACGCGAGGAATGCCTTTGATAACATTACACCATATCGAGAGAAACCCCGGATCGCAAGTAGAGTATTTGGACATTTTATAATATATTACTAAATTCGAAAGTCAGAATGTCTCTCTGTCACGCTTTCACGGATAAACCGCTTGGCCGATTTGGATGAAATTTGAAATAGATATGACATTGATTACCGCGGGTAAAGCATTGGAAAATAGCTAGTTCTAGAATACTTGTGACAATTTTGGGAATTTAATATGTACGCACAGTGTACACTTATTTTTTGCTTTGACGCTTTATGGCTGAGGGAGCTACCGGAAAAATGGACAAAAGAAAGACAGAGTGTACATGTATGTCAATTAAATTTGAGGTCTTTATACGAGAGTCAGTACCGTCCTAACTAACCTTAAGTATGGAGCCAAGAAGTCGTTGACAGGACCCATATAAATACTGCGCAAGGGTTTCCTTATTAACAGTTAACAGATCTTTATCCCTTCTAAATACATGCCCCTAAAATTTCTAAAGAATTGGCTTGAAAATAGGTTACTAAAAGAGCAAAGTAAAATTATACCCCAAAAAGTTTATCAAGCTCTATTTGTAAACTGAATTTGAAGTTAATATTATATTGACAAGGGACGGGAAGATTATTAAAGAATTTTCAGGACACGTGTAATTACCACGACACCAAACAAAGAATGTCAAGCGAGTACACCGAGCAAGGAAATGACTGCGAATGGTATTTCACGGGCCACAAATTCCCCGTGAAAACAATCGTAAAGTAACATTTTATTACTGTAACATTCGCCATTGATTCACGGCTGGAAACAATAAAAATACTGACTCAATCAAGGTACACAATTTTACGATTTTTATAGATGAGTGGATTTATTGTCGGAATGCCAATAAAATAACGTTACGTTTACACCTTCGCAAGATTCGCCGATGGTTATATTTTATAGCTCATAACGCGGCTATTATGGTCGAATATCGAAGAGAGATTTAAATTTTAATGTTTCAAAAAATATGAACTGAGCGTACTATAAATTGACCTGTAAAATTTTCTACCGTTTATAAACCTCATCGCTATGGTTGCGAAACTGTATATAGTGTATAAAGTCATCGTTTTTCTTTTAGTCGTTTCGGCTATTTTTATTTATTATTTGATTCATTCGAATTGTAACCGCGACTTAGTGTATAATATGTAGTAGTTCGTGTAAATTCAGAACAAAGATTTCGCTCTCAAAGGGCATGAGACCGCAAAAATGAAGCTCAGTAACCACACTATATTGGAACAATACCAACTCGGCCAGTTGACAGACGCGACGCCCCGCAACTGTCCCAGCCCAGTATTGCTCATTTTTCTTCTCGTTCACCCAGCTAACGGCAAAGAGAAACTTAATTGGGGGAAGTTGGGTACGAGTGAGACTCAATGAAAAATTACGAGGTAAACGAGTATACGCCTGGGAATTTCCACGACGAAAGAAATGCTGCTGCGTATTCGGTGCTTCCTTGCCTCATTCACACGAACTATTTATTCTACGCGCGTTAAAAAAACGTTGTAATCAAAATAAAATTATTCAGCACTTATTATTCAAACATGTTTATATTATATTATAATTATGCATAATGTTTACATAAAACAAACCGAGAGCCTGGGCTTCATAAGTGTCTCTTTCTGTATTTTTATAAGTGAATCACGTATTCGTTAGCGCTTTGAGGTTGCGACAGTTTTTTGCTGCATTTTAAGCGTTGAGTGTTGAATGGCTGAGTGTCTCTTACGTCGAAAGCTTTTTTAAAACTGGCGCTCTAGAGGCCTTTTAAACGTTAGTGTGAACGAGGCCTAACCGTAGATAAATGTAAGCTGACGAACGTAATTTCAATGAAATATACTGCTCATTAGAAGAGTTAATTTAATTCGCCCTTTCAGGAAGTGCTTGAAGATGTGTAAGATTACATTGCAGAGTTTATTACGTTTTCAAGAGGTTACGGAGAAGAATTTCAAATACATAGTTTTTGTTTTAATTTTAATAGTCAAGAATAGTCTGATATAAAACTACCGTCTATATTTCATAAGTAGACGAAATAAAAAATTATTTAATTTAAAAAAAATGTAGTAATACCTCATGAAACATAGATGCGAGTTATATGTCAGAATTTCCTGACTACTTGTTAGGGATGCCCAAGTCGACGACCGTGTGAAGTGGAGAAGAAAAGTAGGAAAGCGAACCCCGGACTCCGACGTGGAAGAAATCAGAAAAACGGTGAGATAAGAAAGCGAGGGTCTATTTTACGAAATTAGCTAGTTCCCAATAACTAAATATATGTAAAGGTATAAAATTTTATATAAATAAATAATAAATAAATTTTAGATTCCCTCAGTTAACATTTAATTCAATTCTATTAATGTTTTTGAAACTCTGAAAACAAAATTATGCTGTCCAATAGTATAACAAAGTAACAGCTCTGAATTATTTCATTGGCAATTTTTTTACTTTAATTAAATGTGTCCTCAACCATCCATACTCCAACCATAATGTATGTCTCAACCATCGCGAAGCTCAACCACATGACATTGTGAATCTCACGACCCTTCCCTTGACGCCGCCACCTGTTGGACCATTTGAGTGTGGATACCATACTGGATCCCATGATATAATCGATATGTTACTTTCATGGTCCATGAAGGAATACTTGGTGTCGAGTTCACCACGTAATCTGTGTGGGTTGTCTCATAAGCAAACGTACGCTGACAGAGTTTATGCCGCCAACCCTGGCGTCTTATTTCACTCACACATGCGTCCTAGGTATTCCCTCCTGTGAGAGGTACAGGAGAAATACCTATAGGAAGCAAGTTGAATTTGAACTGTGACATTGTGAAAAAAACGTTGGTTTCATTTATTTTGTTGGAAGTGTCAGATCTGTGTGATTTCAATTTCATCAGTGTACAAAGTATTTTGTAAATTTTTGTTTCAGTTACTGCGTTTTGAAGTAACACAGCCGACACCTGAATATTTGAAACGTAGCGTGTTTCAGTTCATTTTATTTTCTCTAACCCGGCATTTGGAGCTAAGCTTACTTAGTTTACTACACGAAATAATTAGACTAACACCGCATGTTGCTCTGGTTTGCAGCCTTTATCCTCTTCTTTAAAAGTTTTTCCCGTTTTTAGTCTGTGTAGATGAGATTTAAACATTCGTTTTTATTTATTTTTGCCCACTTTTACTCTTCTCGTTCTGGTTTAATTGCTACTATCAAAAGAATTAAACCGCCATCTTAAATATTTTTATGTATCAGTGTAGATACTGTCTACGTTGTTGATATAATCAAGTGGATTTTTTTCTTCTAAAATAATCAAATCTTCTATCTTTCCTTTCCATCTTTAATAGACGTATTCATCATAACTGAAATCGTGATCATCATATGTAATAATATAATACGCATACTTACAAATACTTACTTATCGATATTAATTTAGAAACTAGGTAAATCATCAACTAAAGTACTGGTTACCTTACGATTTTTCTATTCCTTGAAGATAGTGCTGAAGCTTATAAAATTGTATTCGACGCTGAGACCTTTCAGATAATCCTCATAAATGAGTACCAAAATTTTGATTTCAATTAGTAAACTAAACACTTTACCCGTTGACCGCATTAGCCGATGCACCTAGCTAATGCACTGCTAATCGGGGACGTAAATTATGTGTACTTTAAGGTAATTCCGACAACGCTATTATGAAAATCCAACGTAATCCTAGTGCCTGGTTTCTGCAGACTATTCCGTATTCTACCTAATTTTGTCGTTAAATCATACTATCTACATATGACAAAACAATTCAATAAATTCCTCGCTTGCATCCCGCAGCTTAGCTTTTGTTTCGGGGTAATTTTTTATATGTAAATGTAACTATTATTATATTACCTAACCTAACTTTCGTCGGCCTGGGTGAATCTCCGAGCGTTTCAACCGCTGCGGCCGCGCGTCATTATAAATTTTTCAATTATTGTGACTATTATTATCAAACTCCCTAAAGTTGTCAGTTGTTCAATCATCTAAATTTAGGTCTTTTTAGCTATCTACTGATATAAAATTAACCGAGTATTACTAGGTATAATTCTGTTGATTAATAAATGGAAACATGTACGTTGCTAATGCACGTTGGTCACACGGGAATTATGCAGTCTCTAATGGGTCGGTTAATCGGCGTGGGCGGCGTTTCAAGAGACCTGGGCTAAATACAGTTACCTTTACTCTGTTACCTGTCTAAATTCAGAGGTTGGGTTAAATCTAAACAAGTATTTTTAAAGTGCTCCAAATATCTGAATATGAAATTGGAAGTTTGAAATATCAGAAGTAACATTGAGTTATTATTTTAGACTGTCTGCATTTGGTTTGAAGTGATGCTATCAAATTATCTCTTGTAAGAATTTTTTTATTAAACTACTCTGATAAAAGACAAACAAGACTGTTATATCATCATTGTATAAATTGTCTTTGAATTAAAGGCAGCCGCGAAATTTGTCGTGTCGTTTTTCCTTCATCTGCGTTTTGGGAATCAGCATTATACTTACTTGACGTCAATAAGAGATGTAGTTCATCCTGAGTGGAAAACAGAGAAGCTGAATTTGTTAATGAAGTAAAAAAACCTTATACTTTAGCACTTCTCTTTATTTCTTTGATTCGTTATTTATTTACAATACGTTTATCACAATTTGACAGTCATTAAATACAATTACTATGTACAAAAATTACAAATTTATACATTTTTTTATTTTATACACAACTCTCGGGACCGGGAATTTCTTCTGCTATGAGATGCTCTCTCCTACTCAAAGTCATGTTGTTTGTCGTGACTTTGCTTGACGTCCTTGGCGGAGATAAAACCTGTAATAAAATAAACTTATGACATATAGGTAAGGAGAACATATTGGGAATAAATATCAAATTTGCTGGAGAGGCCCTAAATGACTGCAAAAACCTAAACAATGATGAAAAATACATCAGAAATAATAAAATTTACTTTTCTCCCTGAATAAAAAGACCATCTCTTTCTTTAGTACCTATATAGATTAATATACATTTAACAGATTCCTTTTTCGTCAGAACAAATTATAGCCTGTGTTTAATTTTTAATATAATTCTAATTTGACAATATGGAGAAGAACATAGGGTACCTATCATCTCGGAAACAAATGTTCCCGTGGGAAATTTACGTGGGCGAAACCGCGGGCAGTTTCGTCCAAATACATGATTATAGGCTGATTCTTCTGGGCGAGCCGCGCGTGCCACATCAAGAATAACTCAAGCACCCGTCTCTATTCACAGAGCAGTTTTGACGTTCGTTAATAATAGATATACTATCCGATGACAATGATCCTTACGTAAAATAGAAATCGTCAACTCGTAGTTTGTTTTGTTAAAACTTCTGTCTATTTTATAAACAATAACATGAAATGACGTTATGAATATAACAGCAGTGTTGACAAACCTACGTATATCTATTATTAGATAGGTGTAGTAACGAGGTGCTATTAAATACTGGTGTTATAATGGCAATGGTTCATTAGTTACGGCCATAAAACTCATGTTGCCCATAATGGTCCCTATAAATGTACAATTTAGGCCTCTTTCGTGTGAAAGTTAAAAAAAAACATGACAACTTATTTATGACAGTATTTTCAACGCTTTCAACATAAGTGACAACAATATGCCTTACAATACACAAAAGATAGCCGTATAAAAATACTGACATATGATTGTGAATAAACACACCACGAATGTGAATGCCAACAGATGTTTTTTAACGCGCTCTTTAAAAACGCTCGTGCAAACGAAGCCTTAGTAATAAAATCTCACGTTTCTAGAATCTTCCGTGTGGTGGCCGAGTCCACTCGTCCACTCCGTATCTTGGACGCCGCCATTTCGGCTTGCCTCTACGCATTTTGCATCTGGCGGATCTGCATCTATAGATAAGTATAAATTAGAATAATTTTATTCATAGATACAGAGTAGAGTTACATGCATGAATGCTGAAACTAAAATTTACTTGAATAGAAACTGCAATGATAAATAGGGTGAGTTGTTCAATTCAACTTTGACGTTAACTTTAAGCTGCGAAGAAAAACGCGAAATATCCATTTTGATATTACCACACCACAGCACCCATCCGCTATTATATAATGGTTGCCCGCAACTTCTTTCGCGTTCTTCCGCATAAAATAATCAATGTTACTCCAAAGTTAATTTTTGTACCAATTTTCATCAAAATCGGCCCAGTTTCTTTTTTGCAAGGAAAATATTTTTTTTACTTTGTAAAATATTGGTACAAAAATAAATAAGTATTCAATTGAATAATGTACTATTAGACATACCAGGTTGTGGATTTAAAATGTCCGGCTGAGCTTGTTTCGGAGGTTTCAGGGTGAAGGCAACCACATACTGGCCATCGCCCGCGTTTAGCTGAAGCTCTGAAGACTGCTGTTTTGCTGGGGTCCCAGCCCTGAATACAACCATTATTATTATGCAGTTACAAAACCAGTTCGTATATCAACTGGGCTGGTCCAACCAACGGTTGAAGCTGTGATGGTCCAGTGGTTAAAACTTCCCGCCTGTGATCGAAAGGTCCCAGTCCTACTCGTGCTAGACTTTGTATATCTATCAATCTGACTCGTATATCGGTTTTCATAAACCGACACTTACTTCCGGTGAAGGAAAACATCTTGAGGAAATCTACACATCGGTGGATACAGTTTAGTTCACTAGTTGTATCCGACTACCTCCCACTAGATGGCAGGGTAGGTAGTCATAAAAGTCATGTCAGATGCCTTTAGGTGACTTGAATAAAATCTGACGCCAGTGTTAGCAATAATACACTCAATAGGATGATGACCAACTGGTCTATGATTGCCGGCTCCACACTAATGAAGAACGCCGACGCGAATAAAACATTGCGTAGTTTGTATGTGTGCATTTAATTACCGCTATGAAAAATCAGCAATGTATGCCGAATTCGTCAAATTCTTGTGTTGTTGTAGGGGTGTTGAGCAAAACAACCGAAATTTACTTTAACACAATATTTCACATTCAAATAAAATAAGTCTCATCCAATAAATAGCTCGTTGCAAATTATGTATTCGTATTTCATAACTATAAGATAATTATGTACCTGTTTTTTTTGTATCTACAAATGTAAGTTACCTTTTTTTCCTTAAGAAGTATGCTGTGAAAATCGCGGCGCCTGCGCATATGATGGCGGTGAGGATGATCATCCAAAATGTCGACTTGCTTACCCCTGCCATTAGCCCGTTACTTCCATCTATATGAATTTTAAAATCAATTTAAATTTTGAAAAATACTAGCTTAATCTCAGAGTATGGTTGTGTAATATAGTTTCAGATTCGAATAAGAAGCCGTGATAGGATAGGTAAAAATAGCATTTCCCAAGGTTGATCATAAAAGGCTGGTCAGTCAAACTATCAAGTCAGGTCAGGCTGGCGGTCATAAAATAATAATCAAATCTTGAAAACTGCAAGATTTTTTTTATTATTTTGATTCTACTTCTAGAGGTGATAGGACAATCTAAATAGGATTTTTTTAAGTTGGCATACCTAATTATGTGTAATACTAGATACCTATCAAATATAGTACCTCTATAGCAGAATTTTGTAAGCTCAAGTCCATTGTTGTCACATCCAAGAATAAAACCATAAATACACGCGAATGAGAGAAACATCACGATAAAAAACATTACAAATTCAGAAAATAACAAAATCAATATTTTTTTTAGTCAATTCGCTGAGTTCCTGTTTGATCGTTTTATTGCGTTGCAACAATACAATGATTCAGCGCATCCAATATTTGCTAACTGATATGGCACATAATAAAATAAATATTACTCTCATTCGAGCTGCGTGTATAAATAAAACTTTGTTACGGATTTTTCAAAACTGTATGAAATGAAATAAATAGACAAATGAATGAAATGAAATAAATAGACTATACAATAATCGTCGGATGTTATCGTATCGTACCGTCTATCGCATTAGTGCTGGTATCGTATGTGCTTTACAGTCTGTTGCTTAACAGGCGCAGTGGTTGCTACAACGGCGGTCCCAATACGGCTCAATCTAAAAACCCTTCTTCGGCGAGAGAGTTAGAACTACGAGCCAGGCTGAATCCCATTTCTGCCGCCCGACCGTTCCTTAATGATCACGGTACATGCTATAGGCCTACCTTCTGCATCCTATTGGATACCGGCGGCATATAGCGAGGTCTGAGGATAATCCACCACACGAGTCCAATTCGAGCTAGCATATTTTTGTCACACTAACCAGTTCGTCTCTCGGGATCCTGGTATGCCAGTGCGTGAACCATGATTCGTTCTGATGCGCCTTTATCGTTCCTTGAATGTACTGTGAGGCGAAGTGAATTGCCACTTATGTACAGAACGGCAGCTGGCACTAAGAACATTGCGACGCCATCTGGTCACAGGAAAAATAAAAAAGGATTGAGTTGTGCAGTCGGAGGAAAGATAAAACTAACCACCCTACACGACATGAGAAAAAAATTTTTTAATAAGTTTTTCTCGCTAATTTATGTCTATTTTTGTCTCATATAAGTTCTTACTCACATTTTTTATATAAAAAGAAAATACAATGATGTCATAGTATTACAATTTCTAGGTAAAATTAAGCACTCATGAAATCACGTCGACATGTACAAATTTTATTCTCTTTTTATTACAAAATAAAGTTTTCCGGGTTTTAGTAAAAACTTAAAGACTATTGATAACAATTTAAACTTTAATAACAAATTTAACTCAAGCTTAATAAAAGTTTAAATTTTAACTCAAGCTAGTTGCAACAGTCAACTTGAGGTAAACTTTACGATAAAATGACATCATTTGCGTTATTCTGCGCATATTAAAGTTAACGTACAACCCAGCCTATTTAAGTATTTGTTTAGTTATTAATTACCGTAATAATCATGTGATGAAAATCTATGAAATTAAGGAATAAAATCATAATGAACTGACCAGTCTCATTGGCAGTGACATTAAACTTTATCTTCCCGCTGACTGAGTCCAGGGCTTCCAGCACGACCAGCTGGGGTAGACCGCCGTCGTATCCGGCGACGCAACGGACTACGAGGGCGTCTCCCATGTCTTCGTGGTCATCTTCAATGGAATTCGAGTTGTTGCCGGCCGTTACTGTGCAGTTGCGTGGAGGAGACGGGCGAGCTATTCAGTCAAATAGGTAACAATTAGATAGATATAAAAATAAACATTCGGTCGTATCCAGATGACAAAAACAATTGAACAACAATAGGATCACAATCCAATCGGGGCGCGCGGGAACTAAAAGTAATCTTTTCTTTCGAGCATAGGTTATAAGGGTTAATACTGTGAACTAATGATGTGAAAGTCTGCTTGTTTTTATTTCTGTCTATCACGTTTTTATGGCTAGTACGTTTGTGGTATTGAATGAAATTTGGAATACTTAGATATAGTCAACCAACCAAAGACACGTACATTTTTGTGCAGATCCGAGCATAGGTTATAAGGGTATAACCTATCGGATCTGCAACTGACTGAACGTGACAGACAGAAATAAAAACAAACAGACTTTCACATTTATAATATTAATATGTACATCAAACGAGTTAAAAGCCCGACCACGAGCGCCACATCAATACAACTACAATAATTTGTGTTCTCACATGCCCGCAATGTATGAGATCGTCATCGTATGCGTGTACATCAACAATGCGAGTACAAATTCAAAATAGTTGAAGTTGTAGCCAATACCGAAATCGCTCGGACATCATCATCATCATATATACGAATATTAATACCTGCAGGAACTATTTGGAAGACACACGGTTGCTCCTGGCGACCTACTGCGTTAGCGCCTCTGCATGTCAATGCGCCGTAATCTCTCTCGCTAGCTGGGGTGTACCGGAGCTCACTGATACTGCCATTTACTGTGCCTATTGTGAAAGTTATATTATATACTTATATTATATAGTCATATAATATAAAGTATATAATATAATTACATTTTTATAACATTTTTATACATATAGTTATATTATATACATATAGTTATATTATAGATCTTTACTACGCAACGAATCTTGGTTTTACAGTTGATAGAATGATTCAAGAGGAAGGCTTAGATGTTTAACTAAATCTTAATTATATCTAAGGAAGTTTCCCCATTTTTGTTTCTAAAATCTTCTTCAAAAACGAGCTGTTTCGTTCTTGAAAATTGGAATAAGGAACGGTAACATTTTCGTTCCCGGAGAATAGGGAATCGGTAAGATCATTTTTAAAACTTACAATTTTAATTCAGTAATAACAATACCGTATCTAGCGGGCGAAACATTGAAGCTCTCTCCACTATTGTTGAATTGCCACAAGAAGGTAACTTCAGAGGGGTCGGCGTGCACCGAGCAACGCACGCGCAGCGCCTCGTCCAACGCTGCTCCCACTACTTGTGGAGACGAATCCCCACATACTGGAGCATCTATGTTGAGTAACAGTCTTTTAATTACAATCGAAGAAAAAAATGCAGGCCGGCTGGTGTTTCTAGACGTTGTGTTATTTGTGCCGTATAATAACCGATATAATGCCATAATTATTTTATATGCTTTTTGGTATATTTTGTATACTACATATGATCAGCTCTTGTAGTTTTAAAGTACATTTCAATTTCCAATAAATAATCGAGGCATTATACTAGAAGCTTCTAGTAGTTAATTGAACGGATGTAGTCCATACTTATGTCTGTCTGTCTGTTCCGCTTTCACGGCTAAACCCCTGGACCGATTTTGATGAATTTTCGCATATAGTTAAAAACTCTCGTTCAAACATGGGTTACTTTTTTTTTTTTAATCAATCCCTCAATTTTTATAATGGGGGTGAAAGTTTGTATGATAATCAGTAAAAGATGACCAAAAACTACATAATTGGCTATTACACAAAAATATATAAATATAAATATTGGTCCTTGAAATTAGTAATTTGTTATGGATAAACACATTAATCACAAAAAAATATTATTATGCTGTCAGTAGTAACTATTCTACGCTGACGAAGTCGCGGGTGGAACAGCTACTGTTTCAGAAATAGGAGTTTAAATTCAACATAATTCTACTACTCGTGCAACCTGCATGATTATATTATAGGAAATAATGCGCAATGGCGGACTTATCCCAGGAAGGGATCTCTTCCAGTCAACCGAACATCTAAAAGTACATGTATCTTCCACAAACAAGCAAAATACATGTCCTGTGTCTTCACGGGTCATAAATATTGTCTACGAATATCCAAATGATTGCAGTGAGGGATCGGCGGACTTCCTTCCTCGCATAGTAATTGTAGGCAGGAAGGTAGGCATAAATCACCAGAATTATTGCCTAATATTACAGATCGAGTCCGCAATCTGTTGTTTGGGGAAACACTTTAATTCCATTGTTTTAGTTTGAATTTATAGTGGCTTCGTTTGAGGTGAAGGCATTTTAGTGATTTGTTTTTCAATAAATCTTGACTACGTTTGTATTTAAAAAAAAGAGGGATCCTATATTAGTAATAGGTTCATTATTCTTATAGTCTATATTAAACATCTCAATATCATAAATATTATGTGAATTTTGTAATTTATTTTTTAAATATTAAGACGAGTCTTTTTCACGAGAAAATATACAGGAAACAGAAAAAATATTTTTGTAAGTGAACTTGGTTAAGTACAATGACAATATAAACAAACATAGTTACAATAACTCTTTTTAAAAGTGCATTTAATTAAAATAATTGTTAATTCAAATAATACAGAACTGATTTCTAAAAAATAAATTGATGAAAGTCAAAATAAACATTGCCATTGCCGGAAATATATTATGCAAGACCGAAAAATAAAAACACTTTTCTATAAAAGTACTGATATTCGTTATTAAGTAATTGGATCGCTCAATTTGCAAACAAACGCAAAAACAAAATTGAAAAAGTAGTACAGTCAACTAAATATCAACCTACCCAGATTCATTGCAAATTCACCCCTATTCCCATCACAAAGGCCTTGTACAAAATGAAAACATAGTAAATTTACGTACATTTAGTGTTGTTTTTTAACTATCGTGCTTTGAACAAAAATAAAAATAGTGCGGTTAGTGTATTTGTTGAGAAACTGAATCCACCACTAAAACTTCACACCACATCGACTGCAAGATCGTTACAAGGTCAGCAACCTTAAATAAAAATAGTTCGTACCTACTATCTCATTAACATACCTATATTATATAGTTACGCACATTTACTAGTATCGTCTATAACTACAACATATCCTCTTGCACATTCCAGTGTTTTTGGTAGTCAACTATATTCTTATGTAAGCCGCAATATTATGTCACAAAACGATAATAAATAGGATTATAAATCTGTTATCTCTCTTTCTTATAACTTCGACTAATTTGATTATACTGTACAGTCGACTGCACGTCAAGTTACCTTGCATGAACCTTTATACTAACTATAATTAGCGCGGGTTTGCAATGATTTAATTATACCATTACCCGTGTTGCATTGATATCTGTATGTACTTCACGGATAAACGGTTTGATCTGCTGCTGATTGTACGTTGTCATTATGCAAAGAATATAACGCCGATTACACATATTGCGTAGTTTGTATGAGAGCTTTTATTTAACGCAATGAAAAACAAACTGCACCGCGTTATTGTGTAGTCGGCTTAATGTTTCGGCAATTTTCGGCGGCCAATTATTCGTCTACATATTCGCAATTAACTGAGTAGAAAGGAAATGTTGGGCTTGTGTATGTAACATAACAAATGTATGGATCTACTATGATTTACAAGCCGCTGTTCGACTAAATTATGGTATTTGCAGAAACAATTTAGATTGTATCATGCCCCGCTATTCGTTGAAAAGTTAAAGCAAAAATATATTTTGTCACTATCTCACTTTACAATATTTGCCTTTGACAAAAAGAGACAAAACATACTTTAGCCTAAAGTGTCTTGATAACTTTTTTATGAATAGGATTAGTCTACATCTGACGTTAGTTCGACAAAATTTAATGTATTTTTTTACAAATAAAATTATGTTTCTGTGTCAACTAACGTGTTTACCAATAGACAAATCATGATAAGTGCTTGTTGTTTATGTCCAATTACCTTCAAAAAATATAAGGTGCTATTTAAATAAGGAAAAGGGTCGTGACCCAAACTAGAACTTATAAATTATTATAGATAATAATTGACCGATCGAAGCCGAAAATATTAGAAGTAAAGAAACGATGATGTATTTTTAAATGACGTGAAACGTCCCCTTTAACCAACAGCCTTTCCGTGATCTATTCCATTTACCACAATTTTGATAGGATAAATAAAAAAATTCGGATTCGATGACAAAAATGTACCTGGGGTTAATTAAGGTGCAATCTAATAAATTCATTCGAATCGGTTTGGTTAAAAATGTTGCACTAAACAGAATACCCCTTTCCGTCTACGGAGAATTCATCTCGTCCCAGTTCCCACTAATGTTGTAATGGCGAAAGTTTGTGCATTACTTTTTCGCGCTCAAACGCCCGACCAAATATTTATGAAATTTGGTATCTAGTTAGCTGATACCTTGGATTTCCGTAGGATTTAGTCAAAAAGTCTGATATTCAATGGCGTTTTATAATATAATTGGCGCACTTGTGCATAAAATTAAAAAAGTATTAAAACAATAATTACAACGAACGATAAACCGCGGGTACAGTTAATTGTCTATATTTCATAAACAAGGACCTAAAATTTTACAAATTCAAAATTAAGGAAATTACTTTACAGTGATACCTTGAAGTGTCGTCTAAAAAAAATCCCGTCTTGAACTAAGTCTAAATTTAATTTAGGTACTCATTATATACTGACGTAGTTTACAAGCATCACTAACACTTTGATTCCTTGTTACTTCACAATAAACATTAATTAATTTGTTTATAATCGTGTATAAACTATTAATTTATTTCATACACTTTAATTCAATTCAAAATACTTACACTGCACCCTCAACCGGACAACGTCACTGGACGTTTCCCCCCTTGTATTGGCCGCTCTGCAGGAGTACCCCCCCGCCTCTTGTCTGGTCACCTTCTGCAGCACCAGCGACCGCGTGCTGAGGATGATACCTGATGACATGTTCTGCGTCACCGGCCTGTCCTAAAAAGGACACTTTATAAGCATTTCATTCTTAACTCCACTTGCCAAATCAGTTTTTTTTCTGGCTTTATTGCATAAAAGTACAATTTGTAACTGTTAGATTATGCTTACAAGCATTATCTAACAGTCAAACTTTTGGGTCATAGAGAGTATCTATGTGGGTGCCTTTTGTTTATCATGATTACTAATAAGTACTTAGTAATAGTTTTCATTGACCACCGCACTTCGTGAACATTGCGAGGCAACCTGCAAACTAGAAGCACATCCGACCAACCTATTTACTTGTTTCCTACAGTTTAACTCCACACAATGCAACAATCCTGGGGACTGAGTGGAGAGGGGAGAGCGGGTCTGTACGAGTACAGTTAAAAACGAAATTTAGATATTCATATTTTGACAGCCCTGACTGCACAGTCTACGCTGGCGGCGTATGTTCCGCCTATATAACAAGGCTGTCGAATAACTGTACATAATATACTTAGACACTCTAAACAGTATATTAATTAGACTATACTGTATGTATGTATGCAATTACTGCCACTAGATAACGGTAGGTACTCATAAAAACCATATTACGAGATAACTTGAATAAAATCTTATGGATATCAAAATATAGGTACACGATGCCACTTATTTTGAAACTTACATTATGATACCAGGATATCCGATGTTCCCTAGGGTTGGCGCGTACGTTACACTCGAAGTAGACGTCATCTCCCTCTTTGATATCATGAGGGTTCAGCGTGCTGCCCAGCGATAGAGTCACTAGCGGGCTGTCTGCGTGGAAGACGGATGAGCAAAATTTAAAACCATTAGCTCATTACGATATTAGTAGCACGAAAATAGCTTCATGGCGTTAATTTCGTCAAAAAATTCAGCGTGAAGTCTACATATAAAACTTGACATTTTCACGTGAAGTTTTGGCGAACGCTATTAATATCGCGGTGAGAATTAGTGTCATTTTGTTCTGGATTTAAATTTAAACCAATGGTATAAAAATGATCTACGTCAATAGATAAATTAAAATGCATTCCAAATTTTAAAACTAATAGGAGACATTAATAACGTTTCGTTCAGTAAATTTTTCTACCTCATAATTTCAATTCATATGATTATCAAGAATAGGTATTAAAACTAGACCCATTTTGGATGCTGAATCGTTTTTAGGCTCGTCAAAGCAGACGAAATAATCAAATTCACAAATGTATTCGCAAATTCAATTCACTGTAAAAATTTGAAATAAATTGGGCATTATGAATGTACGAAATAATGTACGAAATATTTCATTTGAAGGAAAATTTTGACGAGAATTTATGCTTATAGTGGAATGTATTTTTTTTAACCTGTATATGTACTGTGACTGTAACGATACATTTGATAAGAAAGTGAATAGTGTTGGCATCAGAAAACAAATAAAACATTTGAAAATAGAATACTAACATACAACATTGAGCGAGAAGTGATCATCGATCGCTTTGGTCGGCAGCGAGGGGTTGACAGCGACGCACTTGACCACCGCGCCGTTGTCTGATGGCGTTGGAGAGTATACTAGGGTGCTTATTGACAGTGTTTCATTTGAATATTGGGTTACCTGTTAAACATAAGAGTACATGCATTAATTATTGTACACATAAGCGTTATTCACTTGGAATCGACAAGCATCAACAATGCTGTAATATTTTTAATAAGCGTGTTTTTTTTGCTAAATACTAATCTTTGCATCTGCTGATTTCTATGAAAATAGAAACTTCCATTTTATATTTAATATGTAGACAATACAGCCAGCCTTCTTCAATTCGTTTGTGATTGAAACGCCAAATTACATATTTATCAAATTATTTAATTGGTGTTCCATTTTTAAAGTCAGATTTGATAGATCGCAATTTTGCGTGTTCATCACACACGCATTGAAGATAATTACCCAAAAATAAAATTATACCTTCTCCTTTTCAAAACTCCTGTTATCCTTAAACCAGGTTATTTCAGCTGAGGGTCTGCTGCCTTCAGCAATACACCTCAAAGTGGAAGCCGACCCCGCTATGAGTTGCTGAGGTCGGTTCAGGAGGGCCACTGACACGGGAGCCACTGTACATAAGATTGTTTTACTAATATCAAATTAAAAGTAAATATTAGTAGGTACTACAAGCTTTCAATTTAGGGCAAATATGGGTGGCGGGAAAATTCTATAATTGATGATAAAATACTTTTGGGTGATTCTCACGCGAGTTTTGAACTCCGCCGCGGGCTGTCATTAGTATTTATTAAATTGTACCATACACAGTAGCTAATCATATTAATTATCCTATTTTATAAATAACTAAAGTACTGGTACAATGTACATTCTTTTTTTTAAATTAAACATTTATAAAATTATATAAATGTGCAATTGAAAAAAATGATTATTTTAAAAAATGTGCGACACTAATGAAACGCTACACTCCGCGTTCAAACGGTCGTGAAATTTACCCTTTTTCTCTTTAATATAATGGAAACCACTGTTAACGCTTTCTTTCAAAATTAGAAAACAAAAATAAACGCCTACCCTAATAACGTACAAAAAAAATCAAATTGTGGTCAAGTTCTCCAAAAATAACCACAAAAGCCTTAATGACGTTTTTCAGAGGCTCTCGAAAGAAACTCGTTAAGTACAACAAATTGACACTCCTGGTCGAAATGAATCATCTATTTACACTTCCAATAATAAACTTGACCTTGTGGCCACTCAATTGGTCTAAAGAAAACCCAATAGACTGGGTACTTAAGGCTCTTAATTACAACTTTCTTTCTACTGTTCTACACGAAATTCGTAACAAAAGGGATCTTATTCGTTTTCCAGCCAGTATTGTCTCCTTCATGAGATGCTAAATGACATGAAATCTAATATTTTTTGTATTTAGAACGGCGCGGCTGTTGCTGCTGGCCGAGTCACAAATTAAAATATATAATAAATTCTGAAATAATACTAATTAACACACCACAAACTTAAAATGTCTAATAAGTCCACAAAACGTGATTTATTCCAATATATAACTAAAAAAAACAGCTACACGTAGCTCACTAATTTCTGGAAATTAGTTTTATCATCATGAGGGCATTACTATTTCATTCCAACTTGCAGTTTGATGAAAATACCGAATAATATAACTGACGACCTACATTCAGTGAAATAAGGTTTAAGCCAAAAGAAACTAGTTTAAACCAGCTGCGTCGACGTTAGGTTTCCCGCGCAAAATGTCGGAATTCATTACGAAGTGAGTTTCAGCTGGAAGCGAAACGAGTAATTAATTATAAGTCCCTCGTGATTACTGATGTGTGGCCAACTAGAGTAAGCTGAGCGGATTGGAAAGTGGATTATATTTTTGAAAAAAAATGTAATCTTTAAAAAAAGATAATTTAAAAAATTTAAGGTCTTCGAATTTCAAATATCATACTGAGAGCTAGGAGCTGACGTGCGACATCGATCAGCCATTAGAATATTACTATTCTACCACGTATGTCACTACTACTACCACGTACTATGTTACCACGATCAAAAATTCTAAGATTTCTTTTTCAAGAAAAATATGTTCTGCATGAAATCTAAACAGACGAAAGAAAAAAAAAATATTATTCATTCCTGAATTTTGAAAAGAGAATTTATTGTACCGGCGAGTACCTAAACTGGCCGGATATTTTTTCTTTTTGATGATCTATGGGTAGTATCATCTCAAACAACTTGAAATTAAAACACAAATAAAATAAGAAATGCTTCAGTCTTGTAAGTTTCTCAACAGCCAGTATGAAAAATTAAATATTAGCAAGGCTGCTTGCCCTGCACTGATGACTCGTGTTCCATATTTTAAATTTTAAATAGAGGGTCAATTTGTTTAGAAATGCTGCATATAAATATCTGTTTTAATATTATTAGAAATTGTTTAAGATATAAAATGTAATGAATTCCTTCGCTGTATTCATGTATCTACCTACCTAATTACCTCGTATGAATCTTAAAGTACTTTATTCTTTTTTCTTAAGCTGTCATTTTCAGATGCTAATCCTATCCTCCAAGTAACTATAAAATTCAATATAAATATAAAATATATTACAGAATCATAAATCAACGACAAAATTAAATCCAGCCAATATTAATTGCAACTTACGATTCATCTCCAGCCTAACAATCTTCTCCTGTGGCGGCACTAGATGCGTGTTAGCCGCCCGGCACTTGAAGGTCCTATTGAGGTCCTCCCTCTTCAGATGCTGCAGCTCCAGCCGGTTCACCACAACGTGTGTATCAGTCTTCACGCCGATGTACTGTGGAGATGGGGATCCATCGATCAGCCACGATACCACTGGTTCTGGACGACCTGTGCCAAAAAAAATTCAATTTTACACGAGTTAACATCTTTTTTCTCATTACGCGGCCGCGAAGCACCTCAGTGAAGTCAGTGCAGAATATTTTCTTATTTCATATAAGTTTATTAACTTTACCATTTTGAATATTCGGGAGTGATTTTACGACCGAACATATTTGTCGTCATTATTTTGTAATAGTAAAATTCTAGATGTTGTTTTTATATTTATCTGTATCTGTTCTAACAAAATCTCAAGTCGAATGTTCGTCTCGTATATGCGTTAAAGCCAAAGCATTCATTCAGAAATCAGGTCTATACAGGCACTTTAATGTTCAATTACCATTGACCAGCTAACCCTTTCAGTACATAAATTCATACGCGATTTTTTTCACCCATTCAACCGCAATCGACCGGTTAAATGTAGTGAGCAGTCCGCGGACCATAAGTTAGTCTTTTTGGAGACAGCGGAGATATTCCGTTTGAGTGGGTACATTGAAAATCCGCAGTATGGTTGGCCTCTCGCCAGGGTCTTTCTTGGTCCACTGATTGTTGTGATGCATGCTACACATTACATACGGACAGATAACGTAGGTACGTGTCGTATCTGATTGACGGAAAGCCGGATGCGGAAACATTTTTGCTTGAGTCAGTTTATATTTTACTAGCTGCCCGGCCCGGCTTCGCTGGGGTACCTAGAACCTAAATTATAATTGCAAATATAAAATTAGTACAAATTAAAAAAAAAACTTATAACCACGAGTGTTGTAATAAAATGGGAATAGCTCGACTACAACTATTGATAAACATCGCAATAGACCGCAGCAATGAAACACATGATGGCTTCAAATATCAATATTTCAGAAACGTTCACGACGATATCTCGAGCCAAAACATCAAAAACCTTTGATTGACTTCTTAGGAGACGCCGAAAAATATATTCCATCTGAGTGGTTTCATTGAAAAGCACCGCAGTGGGTGTTGGCGCAGCGCCAAGCCCGTATTATCTTGCCACACCCCCACCGATTGTCATGATGCACTGGCCCGGTAGAATTGCCCCGTTATCAGCTACATATTTTAATTATGCGGTTTCGCTAAAGCACACTGCTTTGTAGGGTTAACATTGTTTTAATGATGTACGTTCTTTTTTTAATAAGTTTTTTTTTCAATTTTGACGTTAATTTTAACGCAAAATAAGCCATGTGTCTAAAACACGAAGGCAGCTACAACATACGCAATCTATTTTTAAGACTACGGCTAATAAAGACTACGGCTATATTATTATGCCTTCGTGTAACTTAAAGTTTACATTATTATGAAAATGTAGTGAAATGTGTGCATTATCATTTAAAGCTTAGTCCAAATTACTGCCCTGGCTCGAATTATACATGTACCTAAGCCATGGTTTAGTTAGTGTTATAAGTTATTTAGTGTTGAGCGACCTATTTACCTATTTTACCGATGTTCATCGATCTTAAATGGCTTACATTGATCATGACGTTGGTGAAGGGTGCGGCGTCATATCGCCCTAATAAGCAAATGGGATATTAAATTTACAATATTAGTTATGAAGAAGGAATAAATTTATTCGAAAATAAAAAAAGGATATGAATTTAATGACGACTAGTACGAACTTGTACTTATAAAGAATTAATTATTCTTAACAAGAGAAGAACAAAGTCTGATCGTTTATTTTGTTTTAAATATTATTCAATACAAATCTTGTTGATATTTTATTCTAAAAAAATTCTAAGATTTAAATAACATTTAAAAGTAGATTAGTTGTTAAATTTATTTTATTTCATTTGTCAATTAAAAGTAGGTAGTTTTTATATTTATTTTATTTGTCAAAAATGATAATAATCAAAATAGGTAATAATAAATTTATGAAATGATGAAACTCACTTTGTTTTACATAAAATTCAACTAAATATACTTCGGAATCTCCATTTAATGAATTAAAAATTTGTTGATTTTATAATTTATTCTCTCTTATTAATTTAAAGTTTTCATAACACTTTAAATTAAAAAATTAAAACTAAATATCGTCTACTTTACGAACTGGTGCAAATGCGACGGTCAAACAATTGTCTATCTATACGGGATATGTTTATTCAAATTTCAAATCAAATGATCTATATCTATACTATATTGTAAAGGGGTAAGCGTTTGTGACTTTGTATGTTTGAGGCGGGTAATCTCCGAAACTACCGAACCGATTTCAAAAATTATTTCACCATTAAAAAGGTACATTATCCAATATTTCTATAGGGCTATATTTTATCTCACAATTCCCATGGGAGCGATGCCCCGGGCAACATCTAACTAGTGTATAATATACATTTAGTTTGAATAAACACCCTGACAGCATTTTGGATATATATATTGAATTAATTTAGATTGCAAAACTTAAATGGAGTTCTAATTACACATAACAATGTATGTATTTTATTTAAATTGATGTATATATACACGATAATATACATAATAAATCAATACCAATACATTTCAATGGACTACTATCATGGAGATTGAAGCTCTTATTGAAGTGATATCAAAAAGATACGTAGAATGGAGCGTTATGAGCGACGACCCGTGCTCAGCACAATGGGTGAAATATCACTGAACGGCAGTCGAAGTCTTTGTACTTCTAGACAGAAAGATTTTTTCCAAAGTTGCTGCTGCTGAAATATCATTTTACTAAAAGTTACAGTTAATGAGAAATAAGATAGGTATATACCGAAAAATAAATGAGCATAATTCAATACTCGTATTCACTGTTTAATCACGTTATACTATTATCAATGTGTGGTACCATTAGGAACATGCAGCGTAACATACCTAGATATTTTTTTCGTTTTACGGAAAATTCTCATAAAAATTATGTCTCATTCATATTTTTTACATTACGAACGAACACGTTATAACTTTAATAGTAATTGTGATAACTAGTTTCCCAATTATATTAAACAATTATTAAAAAAAGAAAATAACAGAAGCCGACCTAACAATAAGTTTTATGACATCGCACTTAACCCGTGTACCCTTGGCTTATAGGCAGAATAGAATGGCTTTCCATGCCAGTGGACTCAGTATAGTAACTCAGCGTCATAGGTGAGCGGCGTGCCGCAGCATGACGCGATGCGGCGATACTATGCGTCTATGAATGGTTATCAATTATCACGCTAAAAGTTATACTTGATCGTCAGCTCTCGGTAAGCCATTGCTAATAACAGCTGCCTTCCCTTTACATCAACCTTCTCTGAACTGGGCCATCTTTATTTAGTTGTTGCTAGCAATTTCTTATACAGCGTGAACCTATTTACTATCTAGTTTCACGGTTACACACACGGTTGGATGGAAGGTATTACCTTCCATCATTTACTCGAGTAACAAGTAAACAAATAAATATAATTGTTTACTTGTGGCTTGAGGAAACGACAACTCGGCGCGAGTTGCCGCATTTGTCGCTCACGTAGGACGCCGGGTAACGGCAGAAACGTACGCTTTATGGAACGGAAAAGGCAATTGTCTTCAGACACATTCACCACGGGGTTCTGCTTGCACTTTTCTACTTTATGGATGACTGGCTTGCCTGAGTCTGCGGTGTGAATATCTTTTATATACAGTTTTCAAGTTTTGCAAAAATTTCAAGTTAATCCGTGATTGCCGGCGGATGTTTCCTTCTTTGCAATATGAACACTATATCCTCCCGTGGTTATCGTACAAGGCAAATAAGGATTAGAAAGATTGCTGTTGCGTGTCATTTTCGTGAAGAGTCCAAAAATGTGGGATTTTATTTTTGTCATAAATTTGAAAGCATTGTTATTATCACAGTATTATTTTTACTGGTTCGATAAAATTTATCAACTAGCCTATTACAACTGGTAGCTTTGCTATTCCAGTTATTCAAATTCAAAATTTTTTTTCAATGTAGGACGGTATACAACCATAGAATTAGTAGGTACTCCAAAGAAGGACTTACTAAATACATGTACAACACTTCTTTGACGTCAAAAAAATTACTTAAACTAAGTTTACTGCCGCTACAATTGAACTCTTCGTACACCAAATTTCATGCAAATGTGTCAGACAGCACTTACCGCCGCGTACTTCGCAAACTAGAACCAAAGCTGAGCCTTCCTCCTGAGGTCCGACCACGCCAGACACGTCGGCTCCAGACTTGTCGTATAACAGCATCTGATGGGGCGGCACTGAAAAACAAATATTATTTTATTCTTTACTAGTTGCGCTCCGGAGCTTCGCTCCCGTGGGGATTCCGGGATAAGAAGTACCCTATGTATATTAGTAGGATAGATCCTACAGATCCTACTAATATTATCAACATTACCCGAACCCGTTCGAACCCGGGACCTCTCGGTTCAGAGGCAAGCACCACTGCGCCATCGAGGTCGTCGAATAAAACTATGTAGTAATAGTAATAGGCGGGAATATGGAGGAAGACATGTATATATGTATATGAATAATAAGATTTAAATATTTTTGATTAATGACAGATTTTGTATCTGTCATTATGTGAAAAAAATATTTAAATCTTGAAGACAACAATGACTTTCTTTTTTATCGGTGGCCAGTAAAACATTAATCCTGTATACTGAGTAAAGTACAAAGGTTGTTTTTTATCTATATTGTCATCAGCTGTCTTTCACGATCATAATAGGTTTATGGTTACTACCATTTCACCATGTATTATATGAACTTTGTTTATACGTAAAAAACGATAAAGGTAAGCCCTTTGGCATGATAGAGACCAACAGTTACTTTAGACATTTTCTCCTGGTCCAAACGATATTATAACTGTTAAATCTAGGTCTAACCTAAGATGATCAGGCTACACCCAGGTGTTACTGATACAGACCAGAATCCAGTGGGACTACACACAGGTTTAGCCGATTAAACTGTACTTCGGGGTTTACTTATAAACACATGTGAACCTAGGACCGTTTGGTTCATAACACTGGTTGGACCAACGCAACTTCGTTTTCGTTAAGCAATTAAAACATCGAAAATAAACAATTAAACAATAATTAATATTATTTTTCCAAAGCATCGATAAATTAATTACACATTAATATTAACACTCTAATAGAATGTTAACCAATTCAGAACAATTTTACATCCAAACAATGAAATCATATTATTTAGTTCTAATTTCCAACGTATTGACTTAACGGAGAGTACAGACAACAGCATATCAAGTTATCCTGCATTAGATTTTATGTTGTGGTAATAGCGACGATTTTGCAATCAATTTGGAAAACTTTATGTACTGTTGACTGTACAGTACATTCGAAACGGAAAATTAAGCAAGACTCACATAAACCCCAATATGTGATATTGCAAGAGGTTTATTTGAATATTACTTGACGCCTTTAATAGAAGCCTTCCGTTCTGAATGGTAATTGGATATTTTATCATGTTATGAATACGTCTGATTATGTAAGTATGCTGGTTCTTTGTGAAGCAATCCCTTTCTAACAAAAGACTGGCAGCAAATTACCTCTCGGCGAGAACTCTAATGGATCTCAACGGCGCTGCATATATGCGGTGGAGGCTTATTTTTAAATGCTTTGTTCTCAGCCAAAGAAATTCACTTCTCTCATCTCCTTTGCTCGAGTCTTTCGTCGCCTTGAATAGGGTAATTTGTTTGAAAAACTCGGCGGGTAGTTTCCCGACGTTTATCGTTGTTATTTATTTTTCATGGTTTACGTCTTTTTTTTTCTATTAAAATGCTACTTGGCTTGGAAGTCGGTTCGAGCAATTACTAACGAAGTCACGTTCCAGAACGGAACAAAGCTATGAATAATATAAATATGAAATTGAATCATAAATTACGCGAAAACAATTTAAAGTTAATAGGAACGTAAACGAATTCGAATTATGAATAAATGAAGTTGTCATCGCTGATAACGTTCAGACAATTTGATCTATTCAAATCTAATTTCCTTTTGAATTTAGTCTGTCTCTTACAGATTTTATCTATGTCCGTCGGAAGTTTTTATCAGCGCAGTTGAGCGCTGGTATCCCAGCAGACAGTTTATAATTAAAATGTCTGCGAGATGTCATTACTGGTCCACGATGCTCCACCATTTCTGCCGTAACGGCTAAATTGATTCCCTGTTGGCATCTCATAAAATTTTTCATTGGGTTGAGCTTGAGTTGGTTGGCTATATGCTAACCTTTACCAAATGTACCTAGTAGATATTTTAAATCAGACAAGTATGCGACCCAAAAGATATTACACGGTCTGTGCAGCTTGCAGCCTACTACCCCAGGGGTGTCATGCAAGCGTTGATCACTTTTGGAGCCTAAAGTCTTTGGCTTCTGTACCTTATACCTCATTAACCTGTAATTTAGTAACTTTTGAAGTTCTTACCTATAACAGTGAGTTTAATCTGGAAGTTCCTGGTGGGGGAATTCTTGAAGTCGACCCTGCAGCGATAGACGCCCTCATCATCAAGCTGAACCGAGCTGAGCGATAAGGCAGCTGGTCTGGCGACGGTCGCGAAATATGCGCGTGGGCCGAACGCGCCTGGGTCTGACCACTGCAAGGCTTTGTTGAACGAGCGGCCACGAACGTCGAAACTGGTAAATAAATATAAGTCGTATTATGAATCGAAGAGTAAGGTAAGCCGATGGCTGGCGTCCACTGAGAATGAAATCCAGCAGTGGCCTGAATAGGGCTGTAAATGATGATGACGATACATAAATGCAACAAATAAATTTGGAATTCCTAGAGTTTAAAAAAAATAAATTTTCGTACAATAGCTCGAAATTTACACTACAAAAGGTCAATCGGTCTACCCTTATCGGAAAACAAGGATTCTCGACTCGGAAGACGAAAATTAGAACATAAATAATTTTGAAATTTCATATTTTTATCAAAATTTGAAAGTAAATCCTCACCGGGTTAGCTACCCTTGTCGACGTAAATAACATTTATGTGATAACAATTGATAAGTAGTTTATAGTGTCGTCTGAACTTTGTAACAAACCCATAACGTAACCTTTTACTTTGATACACAAACAAAACATTGCTCTTTAGGATGAACAAAAATACCTAAAAAAAACATCACGCAATGGACTTTGCAGCGAAATTTATTTGGTCAAAATATGCAAATAAAACAACCCCGGGATCAGTTTAAAAGGCGCGTAAATTGCCACATGGTCGCTTAAATTCATTTTCCTTAAAAAATACTGGCAAATTCTAGAATGGACGGTGGCATCTCCTGAAGTTTTTCAATTTCCGGACTGGGCACATTTTCTCAATTTTCCGACCTCCCAATTTACTCGGCTACCAGCTTTGAGGGACGATTTTGATTGTACCCCCGCTGTTACAGGTAAATTTAACAATTTGAGCAGGCTTTACATCAGTATTATCTTTCCAGCGCTTGTTAATAACGAAATATTACACGGTGATGTGGTGACTTTTTACCTAAAATTTTAAGTTAAATTGATTTTACTATTTAGTGGTACATATTGTGTATAGAAATAAGTTCAAATAACTTGAACAAGTAGGTCCTGTGACCTATTTTCTTTTTGTAAGATCGAATAGTTTTCCTCTAGGAACCCTTTAGATGTGTAATAGTAACTACACATAAAACACTTCAGGTACCTATCTAAAACAAAATAAAAAAAGTAATAATAAAGATGGAACGCCAATTTATCTCAAAACCTGGCAACTCCGCGCCGTCTTTGATTAACCAGTTGCGGACATTGACAAAACCTTTAAAGGAATCGTCAAGCGTGATTTCACTAACGAGACCCAGGACTTCACTTCTTGAGTGTGTTTCGCTGTAGGTGTACGTCCCTCCTAATTGGATTGGCTCGACTTCCGTTCATCCGTTTAAGGTGGCGCCAAACGGTTCATTAGGCTAGACTAATGCAATTAATTAGATACTTATTCATATTTTTCTTAAAGTCAAAGTTATCCTTTATTTGTAGATAATTTTGTCAATATTTTCTTTCTCTGTCCACGCTGTAAAATATTTAAATACTTACTAGCTCTAATACTATGTTAAATGTTAAATATATAAATAATACCTTTGCTCCATTTTGATGTGAAAGAACAAACACACTTTCACATTGACATTTATAAACTGGTATGGATAACTTTTATCAATGTCGCCCATAATGACGTCGTATGTTGAAAAGATCAACCTGTATATAGGCTTGCCGCCACTCTTCCTGAACCAGAGCACCATGTAGACGCGGTCTTCGTTGGTGTCCGGCGTGACGTCACAGGGCAGCGACGCCGTGCGGCCCAGCACTGCGTCCACGTCCACTGTTGACACTGTAACAATAAAAAAAGGTATTTTATATGACATTTTTGACGAAAGCTTTTAAGTTGTATAGGAAGAAGGATGTATAGGAATATATACGAAATGATGTATAGGAAGAATTTATTTTAGATTCGACGCGTGTAAAATCATGGCCTTGCAGTAATCCGTTTGAGATGTTCCCTGGTCGGATCCTAGTCCATCCTCAGGTCTTGCTTATCAAATTCAAAATAAAAAAACACAAATACATTCACATTTACCTACCTACACATATAAGTATGGATATGGATACATTTAAATTCCAAGCACAGTGGCCCGTCAGCCCGGCTCAGCAGACTAATTATCAACAGAACCTCATTAATTTTGATTTTCAACACAGCTCCCAATTATAACTTTGTACGTAATTACATACTCGCCTTGCAACGTTTTATTTAGTTTATGAGTTGAATTAACATAGCACTCGAGTTACAGATAGTCTGTCAATAAAACGTTTGGGAGATTTTTCGTTTTCGGAGTGCGCACAAAATCGCCTATACAAACGTTACCAAAAAATATTAAACGTTTGAATAATTCATCTTAATAATATAGGTCAATACTATCCTAATTCACATAACATCCTGTTATTTGGATGGGTGGATGAATTTGGATATTAAAACATTCTCACTTTGAATATTATTTTGTTGTTACGTTTGTAACATATACAACAGATAAAAGAAATATCTATGGTTTGTACAGATAATCCATGATCCACAACCCTCAAAGGAATTAGGTAAAAATCTTTATAACAAACTAGGGTTCTATCCCAGCTTGGCTCGGATTATTCCATATCAAACTATCAGCTAAATCTTCTTCTACCATAACACTATCTATTGACTTTTAAAAATCCTACAAAAAATCCGTCCGGTAGTCCTAGAGATTACAGACGCGACTTCTTTTTAAAATAAGGATGTTTTGCAACAAAATTATAAAAGACGATATGTTGCCCAGGGCTTCGCTCCAATGCGAATTTTGAGATAAAATATAACCTATAGCAATCTTGGATAAAACACCTTACCAATGGTGAGAGAATTTTTGAAATCGGTTCAGTAGTTTCGGAGATTACCCGCCTGAAACGTACAAACGCTTACCTCTTAATAATAATAGTATAGATTAGATTATTAGATGCGCTGTCGCTATATCAATAGAAGTATGTTTAAAGGCAGGAAAAGTTAAGCCGGTAAAGGATATTACATTTATACGAAAGCGAGAAAATTCAAATTTCTTCATTGCGATCTTTATCCAGTTCATTATGCGATTTGGACGGATGACAGTGGGAAGGTCATACCATTTACATTTAGAATTAATCCTAAAAAAGAGGTCAAAATAAAATTTATTACGCCCTAGATAAAAAAATAACTCTGAGCATAAGACACTTTTCTACGGTTTATAATAAAATGGAGGGGAAAAGTGAAGAAAGGAATCCCCCGTGTAATACATTTATTCATTACGAAAGTAATTTAATGAAAAAAGAGGCGAAGCTCGAGTTTACGGATTGATACCCGTGTTCCGTAGCTGAGTGGCCGTGTCAGGATTTTGGGACATGACGTCTGCCTCCTTGGGATTACAAGCGGTTGGCATTACTTAACACGACGAAAATTTGTAATTCCATCAGACTGTTTATAAGAAATGTATTTCTGATAAATTTCGCTTGAATTTTAAGAGCAATATTTCAAATTTGCCACCATTTATTATAAATTATTAAAACTATATACATACTTACCAGCATTATAAGCGACATCGTCGTAATTTATTATTAAGTATTTTATATCAGTTAAAGTACACTACAAGTATAATTTGGAACTAATTAAAAATCACATAAAACGAAATGTATTTATAATAATCATGTAGAGATATAATCATACTGTAAAGACGGTATTCATTAAGTACACTTACTCAAGAAGCTTAAAACACACAAATTTTATAGATATATCAAAGAGAAATCCTAATCCAGAATACCACATACTTACCTATTCTTACAAAACATTCATAGTACAAAGGCACAAAGAACCTTAACTATGTCGTAATGACCACAGGCCCGGACATATCGCCCCATAAATATTCGGTTTTCTAATTTTCCCCGCGGAACACCAAAAAGGTCCGAGACGCAGAATGAGACTCTCGACTGCCTCACTTTAGGACTAACATTCATCTCTAGCAAGTTAATTGAGGCCAAGCAAAGAATAACGTGAATATAGAATAGAATTTCCCACAAAAAATACGTTTTAATTTTGAAGGATCATCAGTGCCTTCGCGTCCTGTTTGATTGCAACACTCTATGAGAATTCGGTTGTTGTGTCTTGATCGTTTGCCAAGTAATACATTCACGGGATAATAGTTGCCTGTTTTAGGGCTCTCCAGGATAAAAATGCCAGATTAATCTATCCAGTATATTTGTATCTCCGTGTCAGTGAACCAGATGCACAGTAACAAAGGAATCTCCTCGCTGAAAAGCAGCTGAAACATTATGCATCGCAACTTTGATCGTGACATGCATATTGTATTCTGACGTTGTGGGTAAGCAACGGAAGGCTGTACGACGCGGTCCTACAGTTTTATAGGTCCAAAATAGGCCACCTGAAAACATAGACAAAACAAGAATTTTGGGATAAAAATTAGATTATATACTAAAATTTTATCAATATCCGTGCAGTAGATTAAATAAAAGACTACAGGGATATTTATTATTACGTCGAAACTTTTACATATCTTAGGGTAATAGAAATGATACATTGCACCGTGTTACATATGTCGCTTATCTAGAACGGTGGAAGCACTACTGTTTTTTTTAATTATGTTTCGATAGTTAGTAAGCCTTTCATTTATAAAAATAAGGATTAGGGAAGCGTTAGTGAAAACTAATTCGAATGAATGAACCTAAGTCGAACCAATTTCGTGACCGTACACCTAAAGCATAATGTTTCATGGCAATAGCTCTGTAGCTATAGACATATATGTAGACATGTATCGCATGTATCGCATATGTATATATGTAGACAATGTCGTAACTAAGTAAAAATGACAGTATGCATTTTGCAGTAAAGTCTACGCGAATGAAGACGCGAGTAAAATAGGCATTTTATATTAGCATAACATTTTTGTTTCTATTTTAGCTATCAAGTTCTCATGAATAACGTATCCAATATTAACAATGTTCTACGAAAATAAAACGAAAACCAAAACGTTCCGTTAACATGCAAGACGGACAGGAAAATGCCGATCAGTCAATATGTCTTACTTGAAATCGGGAAGGCGTTCGTTATTGCGTAAAACGCTGAATTCAGCACACGGGTCTTGCATTATAATACTTGAATGTGGCGGTACAGTTCATGCCAAAAAGAACTATAAAAATATTTACTTTAAACCTTTTTAAACGCTCCAACAAAACATCACTAGTGAGGAGTTATATCATATCTAGTGAAAAGCCATGTACAAAAATAAATATGTACATTTAATTTACATAAAGTAATTGTGAAAAATTATAATTTTTTGCCGGAGATTGATGACTGAGTAAAAAAGCATCTACAAGTCTGGAAATTAATCCTCTAAATAGATGAAATGGACGTTACTATTTATTTATTTAAAACCATCAGGTGTCACTATATACCTATATTTATTTTATCTATGGGTCTCACGATGCTGGGCAAAGACCTCCCTCCATCCTTTCCATTTGGCTCTGTCCTGTATTGTAGTTGTCCAGTTTTTATGGAATCTGTCCAAGTCATCTCGTCATCTGGATTCTTAGCTTGCCCAAACTCCGCTTGTCTTTGAAAGTCTTTGACTACCTTTGTGCGCTATACGTCAGTATAAAAAGGAGACACGTGTCCTGCATTTTTATATATATAGGGGTAGAGGAAACATTATCTAATCAAAGTACATTTGAATGCTATTTGACTCCAAAATTGTAACGTCACAGGATATGACGCTCACACAAGCTGGATATACATTTCAGTTCCTGACATTAGAAAAAAATGATTTGAATAGTTGGAAAATAGCCTATTGAGAAAATCACTGATATACCTAGTTGTAGGTTTTCAATTTTAAAAATATAAGTTACCTATATCTATGTTCCGACTATATTTCCTCAGACTGTACCCTGAAAGAGGCAACCGCACAAAACGCTCGACGGCACGTGATCTCAAATAAAATACGGTTTTAACAAACTCAGTTGGCAGATCTGCGGTTTTCCGATATAATGATGTCTTACTGCGCCAATTTGCAATTTTTGTGCCTATTTTCTGAAACGGCGTGATTGGTCGCTTCTGATGTAATTATGCCAACGTATATACTTATATTTAATTTACCTAATTATATATACATATAAATGTAAGTCTGAAACTTTGATTACAAGGAAAAAACTGATTCATTCCATGGAAGGTAACCACAATAATTGAACGTTTGAAACATCACTTTCTAATCTGTGAGTCAAGTTTTAGGTAACTAATGTTTACTCGTCCATACTTCCAAAATGATTTTCACATTTCCAGACTATATTAAATGCTACAAAGCCCTGTAGTGCGCGAAATGAGACTCAAAAGATGATAAGATTGCAAAATTAAAAACGAACTCCAATCATAAAATATTAATAGAAGAGATCTCCTAACGGAATAAGTCCGTCATTGTATTCCCTTCTTATTGTGCTTTTAGTATGTGTTATTTTTATACAATAAAGTTATTACAACTATTTTTTGTAACCAAACGTTATTAATTTATTATATACAAATATTTTGATTAGGTATTCTTTTTGTATAATAATGTTAACACACTCGACGGTGCGAGTACATACGACACGAAACAATATTATCTGTAATAATTTCCAAAACATTAACCGCATTCTCTCGCGAATAAAGCTCAATTTATCATTACTCTTATCATGTAAATCCGAGCAATAAATCCTTCACTGATGTCACCCAAGACGATAAGACCAGACTCCCACTTGAAAATCAATACTATGCAGTTTGGGATGCCTATCCAAAAATACAAAGTGGGACGCGCCACGATACCTTACCTGCTATTGGATTGGGTAGTAGGTGCATGCTTGTGTTATAATATAACCTGTTTGAGTCACGCGATCTCATTCCTTTCCGAGCTTCCGAAAAGGTGGAAAGAGATTCCGTACGATTGAGGATCATAAACATTGATAGCACTTTACGTTATAAATGTACTCTGTGATTTCTTTTATGAGGTGAAAGGAGATGTTTTACATATTGTTCGAAGTAACTTGTAAGGATCTGGCTTTTAGCTCCATGTAATGGAAGCGATGTGAATGTTATGATAATTTCTTTTGGGAGGTACTTTTTCCGGGATCAAAATAATATCGCGTGCATAAAAGACTGAAAATCTTTAAGTGTGTTTTTTTTACAATAAATACTATAAATTTCATCGAACTATATAGTTGTTAATCGAACAAACTTAATTAAATTTATACTACTGTATGGCAGGTACTAAATGTTAACTCAAATGCCAATAAATTTCGCTGCTCTGCAAACATAATTACGTGTTAATTTAGTGATTTACTTATTCAGTGAGAGGTATATCAGGCACGTTTATCGTATATCCTGATGAGTACATAAATCCTAGAAAGCAGATTTGAACTATCATTTATGTAGGCTTATGTAAGTTTAAAAGTAATAGCTAGATTCATATAGATACAGTATTACCTCTTTCACATAACCAACAGTTGAGAGTTGAAATTCATCGCTTATGGGGAAAATCTCCAATTTATAGCCTTTTCCCTTGATTGACTTTTACAATAAGCTCGGGAAGAGGAGCAGCTGGCATATTCTATGTTTATTTCGCTCCCAGACCAGCATAGTAAAGTGCATCGAAATTGCCTACCAATGATTTTCTATCAACTGTTTACTAATATGATCGAAATTACTCTTAAAAATTCATGAATAAATAACATAAATGCCACACCGAACTTTTGCATTCATAATAAATATGAAATAAATATATTTACATTCATAAATGAAACGTGAAATATATTAATTTGTTCCGAAATTGGTACAATCACGACAAATAGTGCCATTTAAATTGTCCGTAGCGTCACAAAACGGATTTCGATAGCGATTCTCCTCACGTCTGTACCTCGAAATCGGTCAACGCGTCTGTTGGCCATCGTCACAACCCCCTGGGCGTCGTCATGCCCCTCCCTAGGGAAAAGAATAATTTTATTCGCGTTATTATTCATTTTTACTCTTTGTTTTAGCTGTGTTCCATTGCTAGTTTTAACTTATGTTAAAGCGTTTTAAATATATGGATTAAACACAATATATTTTAAAACTATCGAACAAATTGTCAATATCAATGTATTAACAAGGTATGCTATAGCATACCTTAAAAAGATATATCTTTTTGTGGTTGTCCTCATTAGGTCTTCCGAAATACACGGGCATGTTTGTATAGAAATATTTAGGTAAAGTGAATATTTCATAAACAGATATCTAATAGCCCTACCTATAAATGAGGTAAATAAACAAAATAAATTATATCTCTAATAAACAAAATTTCAAGTTCCCGACATGAAATTAAGACACACATAAATTTAAGTATATCTAGTATTTGTTCATGATAAAGAGTAGATTAAAGAGATTCGTCTCATTATATAAAAAAAAACAGTTTTGAAGGTAATAGGAATTAAGACCTTCAAAAATTGTGCTTAAAGAAATGTGGTTTTCATACATAGATTTTGTAATTTCTCTTATATAAAATGTGTAAAACGCTCAAAAGGACAATGAATTGAGGTACAATATTTTTTTGGGCAATATTTTTTGGGAATCGAATTGAGAAACCAGTAGACACTAGACCAAGGAAACTGTCCTTATACTGCTTTCTTAACGTGCTAAAAGAAGAAAAGTAACAGAAGCTGCTGTTCCGTAGACTTCTAGAGCAGGACAGAGAACGAGACGGAGTCAGGTCACGTGTCATCGCGAGCGGTGTCCCGCAGGAGGGAATCTAACGTGAGATGTATTCTTAATGCCATTTCTATATCGATGTAGTGCGATTTGTACCTATTATTTTTTGACGACGTAGTCTGGTCATCATGTGGGACTGTCACACCAAAGCTTCCGAGCTCGAATCCCGTTATGATCAATATTACCAAAGTAGATTCTACTAGCTACGGTAGCTACTAGCTACGGTAAATCTATTAAATTCACATACTTTTCATAACTCAATCGGAAAATTAAACTTAGTTATGTCATTTCTTATAAAAGCAGGTACATGCATGCGATTGAAAGTAGCTTTTAGGTCTTGTGTTTTAAAGATTCCTGTTATAAGTTTCCAGATAAAATTATCTTTCTTGAAGTCTTGTCACGTGCTGACACGGGACCACTGACCAATTCGATCTAACGTGAGACGGATTTCAATGTTATATCGATTGTATGGTGCAACTGCTCCAATTAAATAGGAAAAAGGTGTACGGAACAACTCCGGTATACGGCCACTGTATATCCCCGTGTGGTAAAGTAGGCCGGTGACCAACATTATTCCCAGTGAGGATTGCACGCCAGAATTTTATTTTTATGCAACCTCAGCCTTCCTCAACCGTTAAGAATCGTATAATGATAAACCATCAACCACACATCAACGTTCACAATTGTTCGCAACTACAGAATGACTAATAGGCTGCGTGCTCAAATCAGAGTTTATTAGTAATCCTGTATTCTCTGATTTGAGCATAGCTTGCATGCTTGTAACTTGTATCGTAAACAGCCCATCCCTAAATACATAATTATAATGATTTTTGACCTAAAATCCTAATATTATTATGTAAAACAAGCCAATCCCAAAAATTTCGCGTGACACAATTACACTTACAACACTACAAGCCTAAAAGTAAATTAAGTACACAAATTAATAACACGAAAAAAATACACTTTCGGTAATAAAGTTTTTCAGAATTTTGCGCTAAAATTGAATTGCCTGGACTATACGGGATAATAATATAGCTACATAAAAAGTTACCCATGAGCTGTTTTTATTTATTTTGTATCAGTGAATAAATTGTTATAAAATGCATTTAGTAGATTTTGAACAAAGTTGTATATACAGTTATCCATAAAAAGTAGTATTTTTTATTAAAAAATATTGTAAATATTTTTATTTTGAATTGATATTAACATCACCATTCAGACGGAAAAATATTTTAATCCTACTAATATTAAAACACAATTTGTGAAGATGTAATTGTGTATGTTTCTTACTCTTTCACGCAAAATCTACTGGATGGAATGTTATGAAATTTGGTACATTGGTAGAATATAACCTGGAATAACACACAAAGTACTTTTTATGCCAAAATCACCGCGGGAGCGAAGCCCAGCTGCGCAGCTAGTAAACTGCAAAATATTAAAATTTAACTATTTTTTTAATTGTGATGCAAACCCCGTTGCTATAACTAGTGGTAAATTATATTATAATAGGTATGTACCTATCCTAATACATAATGATGCTAATCTGTCGCACTTGGTCAGCATAACTTTTGATAAGGGTAGGTAATTTATTAGTTTTTTTGTCTCAAAGGGATTACATTTTATTATTACGAGTGGTGGAAAGAGAAATTGTCTAACTAATTCAATTTCCGTTATATAAATACAATAATTTGAATAATTATGGCATAGGAAAGAGTAAAAGAAATGAGAATGAACTCGTCGATTGCTGAGAATCGAGAGACAATATAATAATATAAACAATTGTTTAATCGGCGCATTTGCACGGATTCGAAAAGTTCGACGTTAAAGAGAAAGTATTTATTTAGTCGGGGGTTTCAAAAATGTTTAATTTTGTTTTGTTCACTGCTATTTTTAACTTTAACCTGCGCAGAAAAACGTCAAAGTTGAGTGGTGCTACTCACCCTTAGATGATCAAACAATGATCACTTTTGGCCGCCAACCATCAGCCTTTCCTATTTCAAAACGTAGCGTGACTTTCACAATCATCCGAACACTATTATAACGTCCGTTTTTCTATGGCTAATAAATGACTATATAAATGATCTATTTTTGTTCTTGCCCAGTCATTTTCGTTGTTCAACGTTATAATATTTTCCTAGTATTTACTTATTGACTCAGTATGATCAATGAAAGTAACTATTGTGATTTTTAAATTAAAAAAAAAACTTTTTTATAATACTATATTTATTATATGGTAAGTGATCACTGATCACCACAGCCTAACAATCAACAAACGCGTTGCCTACTTTGTGGCCCATCTACTGCCATAGTAATTGCACTGTCTCTTCACTCTATAAATCGAACAATGCAAGAACACAATAATGCAAGCAAGCTTTGGCGGCTAAAACAGATGAGAGTGAAGTTCCCATGCAGACGACTTCTGAAACAAGGTCGACCACTGGAAACTTTTTAAAAACATATATTACTATCCAAAATGAATAAATAGTACATTCGTTTTTCAAAATTAATAAAAAAAAAAATACTTTTTAGAATTAGGATTATGTAACAAACTAGAAAAAATACAATTATTTGTCAAGGCTACTGACTTTGAAACCGTTTCAGACGACAAGTATTTTAATAAAAAGAATCCCCTCAAAGGACGCGGAAGGGGTCTCTAGCTACAGAAGAGGTGTACATTTGCATGATTTTAATTAAATTCAACCCTCAACACTGCAATAAACCTTAATAAAAGAGTCAGCAAAATGCATAAGTTATATAAATCACGTTTAAATGAATTTTGATTTCGACAAATAACGGAAAATTTTAGCTATTCTCTATTTAATTTATTTTCTATTACAAAGGTTTGACCTGGTAAAGTACAATTAAAGTAATAAAAATATTTATTTTAAATACCTATTTAAGTATATATATATATATATATATATATATATATATGTATATATATATATATATATATATATATATCCTATATTATATACTATACACAAAAATACAACATCATGTCTCTTACGGGCTAGACAAAGCCAGAAGTTGCAAAACGAGGTTTTTGGTGGAATTGAGATTCAGCAGTGATTTTCTAGCTAATAAGATAAATTTCCAGTTTATACTTTCCTTTGATTTACTTGTACTTGTACAATCCACGCGGGAAGAGGCTCAGTCTATGTTTTCCTTCGCACCCAGACCACCATAGAAGTTATATGTTTTTTGGATTTTAAATAAATAAATTAGGACAAATCACACATTGAGCTAGCCCCAAAGTAAGTTCGAGACTTGTTTTATGATACTATATTTTATAACAAATACATATATAGATAAACATCCAGGACCCGGGCCAATCATTCTCCATCATGACCCGACCGGGGATCGAACCCGGGACCTCTCGATTCAGGGGCAAGCACTTTACCACTGCGCCACCGAGGTCGTCAAAATACTCCATAATTTAACACATTTAGTATTATCGTATGTATTCCAGGAGCTTTTTCTGTAATTAATTTTAGGAATCACGTCGCCTGTGACCCTGTAATATGACAGCTGACTGACATTACAAACTTTTGAACGTGGAATTATTGTATTACACTGATTTGAGTTTTACGCCAAATTTTCGGTGATATTTTTTTATGTTGTATTTTTATTTAACATTAGATACGTGCTCTTTGCAATCTATTTTATTTAGACATTAATTCTATCATATCATCAGATCACACATAATAAAAAATCGTGTGGTTCCGCCCTTGAACAGGATCAATTCATATCCAGCCGTGGATCTCATCCAAGGCGACTAAACATAGCCTTGGCAATTGACAGGCAACAATAGCATTTCTATGGAGGGTCTTAAAAATTTGAAGGTTTATTACAACTGGGTTCACGGCGTCATAGCTGATGCAAAGATTATGCCAATTACTATGTTCGTGTAGTTGAAACATCGTCAACCGAAAGTGTTCCACAGACAAGCTAGTAATCTTATGCTAATCCTAACAAATATTATAAATGCGAAAGTAACTTTGTTTACCTCTTCACGCTCGGTCTACTCAACCAATTTTCTTGCAATTTTGCATGTATGTAGTTTGAAGTATGGAAAAGAACATAGGAACATAGGGTTTCATCCCGGAAAAATAACTGTTCCCGTAAGGAAATTCACGCGGGCGAAGCCGCGGACAAATGCTAGTATACCATATAATTTTCCATGTCTTGTTTACTATCCACAAGGCATTGTAAAAGATTATTATACAAGATGATACGGCTTAGCTAACTACATAAGTACGTGTAGCTCAAACAAATATTGATCTCGTGACGTGTTCCTATGTGTTAAACATTAGTCGGCTGAAACAGCTTCACAGAGCTCGTTAACACAAGCTACAGGCTCGAAGACCACGGTTCGTTAGTGATGTGACTCGTATCATCGCCTACCATCGATCTTAATCAATCTTACGTATTCTCTAACCGTGTGCACAGAGTCATAAGGTTCAAAGTGATTCGTTACAGTTTACATCAAGATTGCGTTTAACGTTAAAGTTACTTAACATTAAAGCTGTTGAGGAATTCGATTGAGAGGATTGAGTTTTTTTAGAATAGACATTATCACACACACATCCTTTTATATTATAAAAAGAAGTCCCACTGTCGCGTCTACTGTTTGTATGAACGCAATAAACTCGAAACTCCCAGACGGATCTTTATATGGTTTTCACCAAACAAAATATGTTGTATGCTATAAGTATAATGGTATTTTTTGTTGAAGCTATATTATTTTAACCGAGCGAAGCCGATAATAAAATTTTAAATATTTTATTATTATAAGTTTGCAACGTTCGCTGACTTTGCGTTCGTTCACTTTGTTAGGTCACTGTGACAACACCTGTGCGCCCGAGATGGAAAGAGTGGGAAGAGATAGAGAGGAAGACCAAGATGGGAAGACGATATTAAGAAACCTAAATGCAATGTAACTACCTATTTTCGGGTGTAAGGTAAGTTTTAAATGTTTTCGAAAACACTCTTTTTATGGTGAAATTTTCAACTTGATAATGAAGGGATTTGTTGTGTCAAGCACAACAAATCCCTTCATTATCAAGTTGAAAATTTGAAAATGCTCGAAAATAAATATTGTACAGGACTCAAAAATATTATTTTTTATTAAAATTAAGGTACAATCACATTTTAGTACAATCACATTTTAGTCATCATTTCAGTAATATAATTATAATTCAAATTTCGAGAACAATGTGATATGAATCCACGGCGATCTTTTGTATGTCGTACTTATATGAACCGTTCCGAGTGCCAAAAGTTCGTGTAACCAATTAACGTTGCTTCCATATTCTCTGTTAAACTTTCCTAGTCAAAACAATATAGTTTCAGCGCTATAACAAGTTATATTACGAAATTCCACGCTTTTATGTATTATACTACAGGTTGTAGCTACAGACTTTGCCTAAGTACTTTCCATAAGTTCAATAAATTGATTGATGATGTTTCACCGTGGTTGTTTGTGCAAATATTTTGAACACTAATATATTTAATTTTATAGAGAAAATGAGCAATTTGGTGAGGAAGATCGAGTGGTGACTAAAAATTCTAATTTTCTCGCACGATCGGATATGATACAATAGCATTCCTAAAGAGAGTTTGACATCAGATTGTTATATCACAGTTGTCAATCACATAAATATATATATTCATTTAAAATCTTTAGATTTATTTTCTATTTTGTCTCCGGGCCACATATTTCGTGCCGGGATTTCGTGACGTAGACGAAATCCCGAATATTTTTGACAGATAAATATTTAGCGCGTAATAAAAAATCATGTCCGTGTAGTAAACCAGTGTTAAGTTCTGCTTTCAGCAGTCAATCCAGGGTGTGTGTCTTTAAATGAAATTTCAGCTCAAATGGTTTAAGATAAGAATTTACAAGATTTTACCCGAACGATCAGTTAAATTTTATATTTAAAAATTAAAGTTTATATTTAACTTGCAATGTGGTATTGCAAGTTAAATATAAACTTTAAAAAAATGTTGCTAATAAGGTCAGAATACATGAAGAGGCATCCAAAATTTAAGTCTTAATAGTATAACCCGCTTAACATCAGGAGGGAATAGCAACCCACATATGGCAAGCAGGGAAAACCAATTAACCCAACGTCCGGTAGGTATTAAAACAAAATTGACTGCAATATAATTTCACATTTAGTAGGGTGAAAATGTGATTTACCTTAAGATCACTTTATTATACACCCAATGAAGCATTTCAGGGTTGCAACTGTTTATAATTGGCTTAATTTTACTGACTCCTGTAAACAGATTCAACCTAAATTTGAGGGAAAATTTTGCGTTGAATTATGTAAATCGTTTCAACAATTAATGTTTGGTGTTTGGTGTTCTAGACTTTATTAATAAATACTTGTACAATTATCTGTGTCAAGCATGCTTGGTAAACTACTTGTATGTGGTATTCTAATTAATAACTTATTTTGGGCCGTCCATCAATCACATGTTATTTTTAGCATTTTAACCCACCTTGGTGATGAGGTTCAAGACCAACCCCCTCCTCCACCCAAAATCACGTGTAGGTATTTTGAGTTTTTCACGTGTAGGCACTTACAATAATCTATATATTTTTTTAATATCATCTTTAAATTGTAAATAATATAAATTATACGTGCTACAAAGGGTGATATTTCGTGATTTTGCTGAACGGAGTCCAGGTTCCGCTAGTACTCGGAAGTAAAATGTATTTTTTTGCCTGTATATAGTATGTACCTAGTGCCTGTACTTATCGAATTATTCCAAAAGTAAAAAAAAAACTTTAATACAAACGTAGCAAAGATGATATTCGTTTGTCACGTAAATCCACAATCTCATAGTTTGGCTTTATTTTTGTGTGACCTGTGCGTTCGGTCACGCACCAGCGGCAATCACCCGAGAATCTATGAATTTGCCCCATTACGTCAAATAAGTTTATAACCACTATGGTTTTGTTACTAGTTTCTGTGCCTTTGAGAATAACCACGTTACATACAAATCTGTAAAATAACCATCAGAATAATATAGCTTTAAAAGCCTGATAGGATGCAACTCTTACTTTAAAAAATCTATGGCAAATTCGTCGTCTTTGCTCACTTAACGTGTGTCCCTTAGTCGCTTCGTACGACGTAAACGGGAGGATACGGAGTGGTCTTATCCTGGGGTGAAACCACACGCTACAAATTTCGTAATAGTAACTACACATGTATCTTTATCTATAGATATCTTTTAAAGAATTAAAATACGCGTTAAAAAGTTCACCAGGGAATGTAGAAGTGACGCATATCACTCTGAGTATACGCGCTTTCCTTGTATTTTTAAAAAGAGGGTAGCCGTAATATCATCATTTTAATGGGATTAAATATCAGTGTAGGTATGTGGCCTCCGTAAACATACTGTGAAAGACAATTTCGCCGGCCTGTGATGAGTGGAAATATTTTTAAAATTCCCTTGCTTTTATCTACAAAACACTTTACACTCGATTTCAGAATATTATTTTTATCACAGCGCATTTGTGAAAATGAAAATTTCATTACATTTTAAGCATAAACCAGAAAACAAACAAAGTGATGTCTGATAGAGAGAGAGAGGAGTCTAGATTGGATAAAGAGAAATCTAGATTATAACAAAAATTTGTCGTTTGGTTTTACAAGGTCTCTACTTGCCACTAGATGTCGGTCGGTATTCGGAAAATGTCGAGAGCGACTTGAATACAATCTGAGACTAATCAAACGACCATAGAGTTTTTAAAACAATTTTCAACCCCTTGAAAATAAACTATATTTTTAGCCGAGCGCAAAAAAGGCAAGCTGCTTAACCACAAAGGCTAAAACAAAAACAATTCATCACAATTACGCCTACTTTTCCCGAAGCACTGCTCATATAAAGCGGCTTGGCACGTTTCATTACGAGTCTCAACTTTGCCGGGACTTGTATAAATGCCAAACAGTTTTTAACGCGAAACTTTCCGAGCAAAATAGGCTCTAAATCCTTAGTTTATGAGAATAACCCGCTCTGTGAAATACAACACGCTGTTATAACACCTGTGCCTTCGGAATTGCTCATATTGTGATATCGACGCTTAAGCCATAATATTATTTTTCTTGTAAGTTTATGATTTATGTTTCAAACAGTTTTAGTGTTACACTCACTTCTCTTAAAAGCAGTGTAGTGTTTCTAAACAATATTTAATTACTAAGTTTCAGTTTGCCTGTCTGTGTTCTTCGAGTTTCATGCTTTAAAGTCTCTTAAAGTACCGAGACACTTTTGGTGCCATAAGGTAAAGTAATAAATAGTACATAGTACGAGGTTAAGCGAGCAAAAGCCTTGTGGCTATATATTAATCTCGAATGCTTTTATAATATTATTTATTATTCACTTTACCTAATATTTACTCATGTAATTAGTCTTGTACTTTCTTTTCGGGTGTTTACTTGCTAACACTCTGGTCAGATTTTATTAAAGTCGCCTAAATGCATCTGACATGACTTAAGACTACCTACCAACGTCTTGTGGCTGGTAGTCGCATACACACTAATGAACTTAAACTGTGTTAAACTTTAACTTAAACACCAGTGTGCAGGTTTCCTCACGAAGTTTACCTCCACCGGAAGCAAATGGTGGTCTATGAAAACGAATATACAAACTCATGTGGCACTAGTAGGATTCGAACCTGGGACCTTTCGACAGGCGGTCTTAACATATATATATATACCCTGTATATACGAGTAACCTATACGCATTGCGTTATTTTGGGCGTCTATAGAATTAACACTTTAAAAGAGCAATTATCTCAAAATGGCTGTTAACGTCGTAATAAAGTTTCATTGTTAAAAACAAAGAACAATGATTTATGTCGTCCAAACCGGCGAGAGTGACAAAGTTGGAAAATTCTAAAATTTCTAAAGTGTCTGCGCGACGACGTTTACCCTGCTTCGTCCGGGTTTAACTTCGTAGCGCCTTAAATATAAATTTCGCAAGTTCGCGAGTGGAGTTAGGTTGTGTCGTAGCTCAACAAGTTAGCAGCGAGCGTTACTTGTGTTGTGATACTCTGAATAATCAAGAGTGAACGCTTCGAGTGGCGCACCAGTCAAATTTAACGATAACTTTAAGCAGAAAAACGCAAAGTACGCCATTTTGTATAAACCTCAGCGGTGTGCTGGTTAGTCAACGTCAAAGTGAGTGGTGCAAATCACCATTATAATTTTTAATTTGTACATTTCCTATGGACTACCGTTTTTGCGGTCTATAAATCAAATGCTGCGGAGACCACTTCCCATCAGGTGGATTGCATGCCTGTATGCTTATTATATAAAAAACATCTGGAAATTTCCACAAAAGAGAATAATATTCTAAATTACAATGTTACTAAAAATAACTTAAGTGAAAACCAAGCACAACTTGAAAGCAAATCTAAATACGTCTAGGAATCGGAGTTATTCCCGGATGTGTATAATTAACATTCGTAACTGAAACATGCGAAGGGTTAAGTTTTGTCTACGATTAGTTTCTTCGGTTTACCCTAGTGTTGTGGTAATGACGCGGATTCCGACGACAGAGGCACTTGAATTATTCAGATAAATTGCTATGTTAGACAAGTTTCTTAATTTTAATGATGAAATTAAAATGTATCTTTCAAGTGAAAAATCAATGGCAATAATAATTAGCATTGTCATCAACAGACAGACAACAGGCTAACTTAACATAGCATAGTTCTGATAGCAAGAATGAGTAAACATCTGCCATTAACAAATAGGATTTTGGCCTATTTAAATCCATTACACTAAAACTGCTAGGGCCCAGGCTGAATGCGCTGTCGTCCGTGTTGACGTCCATCGACGAGTCAAAGTGGAACAACGCAGAAAATGTATTAAATTTCGAAGTATGTCGATGCACTGTTGTAACTTATAACTCCTTCGTGAATGGTGCAATAAAGAGTTTATCTATCTAAACCTGTCAAAACCTCAAAACCTATTTAAAACAATGGGCACGAAGGAGCAGCAACGCGTTGCATCGGTGCAATGGAGCACGACGCAGCAATGGCGGTGCAGCAAAAGTCCCTTTTTGCGCTTGGCCATCGATTTTATGGATCCATCATTACTGCCAACAGTTGGAGCCACAGACCGCACCCATGTCGCGGTGATAGCTTACGGTCAGAATTGTTACCCATGTAGTGACTATGCTTAAACCGCGTGCACGCAAATGTTAACCATATTTGCAACTATATTATTGAGCACATTTACGAAATTAATAATATGCGCTAAGCATTTGACAAAAAAATTATAAAAATTATTAATCAAGATATAAATAAAAAAAACTAAAGCACCTATCAAAATAAGCCAAAACCGACTTATTTTTAAATACTATTTTAACCACAATTGCTATAATTATATATTACATCTTAATTCTAAACTTAACTACAGTACTAAAATTAACTACAATGTAAAATTCATACCCAAGCACAGGCTAATAATCTGTCCTTTAGTTACTGTTATTGTATATGTATATATTGCATGCCAGGAATGAACACCCTAATGTTGTCTTGAGTCTTTTGTTAATAAGTAACAAGCGAGCGGCTATTCCTACCGATACGCAACTACCGACTTAATTTTTTATCAAATGGTTTGAATGCTCACACCAACAAATGTACATAGTAATCTTAAGTTTTTTTTTCTCTGTGAGTGAAATGTAAATTTCTTTGAGAAAATAAAGTTCTTCTTTAACATTAAAGAGTATTTTATCCGAACTTCTAAATATCTGAACGAATCAATGAGATTTTAGAAATCGTGTTCGTTTGTAAGAATCTACATCAACTTTGACTTGCGTCAAACTAGTTGCCTAATTCGTGGATGTCGTATGGTTGACATCGGACAGGCGGTCGGTTGTACAGTCGTAGATTTAATCAGATAGAATCAATCATATTCTGGGATTCGAGGCGTCACAGTAGTCATATAATCCTATGACGCACCCCAAGCATGTTCGGAAATAACTCGATCATATTTAATTATCATATCATTACATCAAGACTAAATTGAGTGTGTTCTTGCGTCATTTCCAACAATATCCCTAAAGTAATTAGGAACTCTAAATAGATACATCTTGCACCGATTGAAAATATAATTATGAAACCTGTAACACGAACACGTAATTAATAGCCTAAAAAATTCTATTCTTATGTATACAGCAATTGGGTTACCGCCTACCTACTTTACTTTCATCGCAAAGCCGTTTAATCTTCACTAATTCACTTTCTATTTTTTAAATAATTTTATTTTTACCCTCTCGGCATTGGAGCGTCACAGTTCCGAAGGTAATGAGAAAACGGAAAGAATAAAGGAAATAATACTTGAAAATAATAATATGAGGACAAATCACACAGATTGAGCTAGCCCCAAAGTAACTTCGAGACTTGTGATATGGGATACTATCTTAACGATACTATATTTTATAACAAATACATATATAGATAAACATCCAATACCCGAGCCAATCAGATACAGATCATTTTCCATCATGACCCGACCGAGGATCGAACCCGGGACCTATCTGTTCAGAAGCAAGCACTTTACCACTGCGCCGCCGAGGCCATCAAATTTACAAATTTTGTAGATATTTTTCGAGGAAAATTGTAATTTCATTACGTGCAACCTCCAGCTATGGTAAAACGGTTTGAACCTAATTTCACAGTTTAAACTAAACTTTGAAACCTGAGTTTAGCATATCACTAGGAAGGTAATCTGGTAAACTTTAAGAACTCTTAAACGTGCACTAAATTGTATAACTTCTAGCATAAAACTAGGCTTTATTGCAGAGACGTGGCTTATGACATAGGTCTAAGCTTTTTTATTCTGAAACCTGTGCCGGTAAATCTATGGTAATTGCCTACTAAATCAAATAATAATAATAATAATAAGTTTTTATTCAGACTTCACAATCCATTTTGTTAGTATTCCATTTGACTTAACCTAATGTTAGTAAAAATAATTGTTATAAATAATAAATAACATTGATCACTGTTGTACTATCCCATGTGAGACAGCACAACAGCGATTAACATACGTGCAGTCCAGTCTGCTGGCCACCATCATTAGGATGCTGTTGGGGCTGGCCCGCACCCTCCGTACCAGGGATGCACACCTTTTACGCATCGTTGCATAAAAACAGTCAACCCGAGCTTCCGTGAACATCCCTGAAGCACTACAGAATTTAGGCAACCCCATCAGCACCCTAAACGCGTTGTTAAACTGGACTCGTAGGGCATTGTAGGCTTTCTTAGTATACGCAGCCCAGAGGCTGCATGTATAAAAAGACGTGCAATATGCTCGAAAGAGTGAAATTTTCACTTCCTTCGAGCACCGTGCAAATCTACGGGCTATCATGTTTGCCCTTGTCGACAATGCCCTACGCTCCCTTTCGATATCCACATCGTCTTTGAGGTCAGAGGCAAGAATGTGCCCAAAAAATCAAGGCAAAATCTTAAACAATATTAAGATTGTCATATCTTACAATTTTAGAAGTAGTCAGTAAAATCTTATATTTAGTTTTCCTACTCCTACGGGGGCGTGGGCGTTCTGAGATGCAGTCTCTGCTTAGTTCAAACACCAATATTGTGTACATATGAATATATATATCCTACTAATATTATAAATGCGAAAGTTTGTGAGGATGTATGTGTGTATGTATGTTTATTACTCTTTCACGCATAATCTACTGGACGAATTGTTATGAAATTTGATACACGTGTAGAATATAACCTGAAATAACACATAGGGCAATTTTTATTTTTATAACAAAGCTGTAATACAATTATTGCGGTTAAAATAAGATATTTTATTAACAAAACACGTGTAAATTGATAAGTACATAAAAAAATTGAATCGCTTCGAATCAATAAGCGTTACGATTACCATAGAATTAAAACCATACCATATATATGAAGAATACTGGTGAATTATAAATAATTTCAAATATTGAAAACCCACAGCTATTACCTGGATAATTATGCGAGGATTGAATAATTTAACAAGTCAGTATGGCGCACTCCAGGGCAGTAGGTGTGACCACTCGAAATTTACTCTGCGTAGGCTTCATTGCATTACACACCTCCACACGGTGACGTCATCTAGAGCACCGTAAACCTATGGGCACACTGAGCAATTCATGTTTCATTCTGACATATCAATTTGAATATTTTTTGTATTCTTTGGACTTGCAAACTACTGATTCTCTTAAACATAAGATGTGAAGAGTAGAAAGGAAGGCCTTTATGTAGCAGTAAAATATATAATTTTGTAAAAGTATGCCAACACACAAACATATTGACCAACAACTGACGAGGCAAAGCCTAGCCTACATTAAAAATGAAAAACGTCGTTGGGAAAAACTTGTAAAATTTTAAATAAATACGGTTCCTTGATGCCCCGTTGAGGAGGACATACAATGTTGGGCCAAGTATTCTTCACGTCAAAGACACCAGTGTATCTCCCGCCGAGTGCAATTCTCCTCGGGGCTGCAATATGCTCCTAATAGCACTCAATGCGAGCTCACTCTGCCATCAATATTCATGGTGTTTGTCGCTCAGCGTGGAGGGCTAAATGGCCACTAGTACTGTATTTAATTCATTAAATACGAGATAAACGACTAACTTTTTATGAAACTAAAATAAGTGAGACAAAAAAAATGCGTTAATTAAAAAAAATCTTTAAAAAATAAAAATTGCGACTAGGTAATAATATAAACTCTCATTTATAAAAAAAAGTTAAAGCATACCTACTTTAGGGTAAAATATGGTTTGTCACTACTATTGCACTTTACAAGATTTTATTTTGACAGGACGAAACAAAACACACAGTATCAGCAATATGCTTTAACTTTTTATGAATAAGAGGGAAAATTGTGATAGATTTTTATAATCAAACTATAGTAACTTCATCAGAGTTCGAGAGAAACAGATAAAAGCTACAAAAAAAAGGTATATTTTTAAGTTAGATGAACAAAATGTTTTGCACCTTTCATCTACTAAAACTGCGCTTGATACGTGTACCTAATTTACGATTCCTTTATATAGGAAACACATGTTACTTCTCTGTACAAAATTAAGGCCAACGCGGGAACAAAGTCGTAATAAAAAGTAACTTTGCTTCGGAGAAGAGTGCTTATTTGTACTCCAAGTCAAATAGAAAAGTAACTTGTACCTACCGAAAACGTCAATGTTACGTTTAGTTTTTAATTTATTTCGTTTATGTTTAACTGTAATCAAAAATCTTGCAAGTTGAAATTCATCTAATTCAAATTAGTAAATAACAGTAATAGTAAATACAAAAAAAAATTACGTTTGTGGTTAATAAAACCCGGGACGTAAAACGTCATGGAAAATGGGACGGCACGCGTTGCAGAAAGCGGTAGTGGGAGTCGGAGTGGGAAATGGGAAGGAGACACGTAGTGGGAAACGGGACGGGACACATAGCGAAAAACATGATGGCTCTACATGTAGGAAACGGTACGGGATATCTACATTACATAGCAGGAAGCGGGATTGGACAAGTTTGCGGAACGAGACACGCAGCGGGAAACAGGAAATTGAACTAAAGATGAGAAAAAATCCAAATTAGAATCATATATGTTTACAAGTCTTACGCAATAAAAAAATTACTGAGATTTTGCTATGAAATTCACGCTGGCGAAGCCAGCTGGCGGGCAATAGCTAGTTCACATAATAATATCTATTTCAATTTCTTACTTATTCCCTAGATGTTGTCATACAACAAAGTTGGAAGTACCTGAAACAAAAAATAAATAAAGTAGATTTTCCTTAACGTTTAAAACTTTTTATCATAGTATCCCATGAACTATCAAGCTGCAGGGGCGAACAAAAAGCGAGGTGGAAGAATGAGGGCGTTTGGTAAAAACCTCTATTAGGGTGTGTGACAAACGAGCGGGCGAGCTGCGCTGGGGTGATTATAGACCGGTCCTGTTCCCAGGGGAGGACACCGGCTTACAATTTACTACCAAGTAATACCGTGATTTTCAACCATATACGCCAAATGTTTCCTTAAATCCGACGTGTGGTTCGAAGGTAATACGACGTTCTATAGCGGGATAATTCGAATTTCAGAAAATAAATAAATTATTTATTTTTTATTTTCTATTTTGTGGAATTTCTATTTGCCCTCAAATTGATTTGACAACCGGCCAGTGCCAATATTGTTGTTACAATGTTGATAAATGATGATGAAAATACGGATATAGAGATAGGTGTAGGTAGTTTCACAGTATCACACATCTTGTATAATATTGATTTTAAGAGCTGCCGCAAACCATAGAGTGAGTGTTCCTAATTTCAATAAAATATTTTTCTATTTATAAATTTTAAATCAAGTTATAATTAACACTTTCGTGGACGCTCAACGATACACGGAAGAAGTTTAATCGTTGCGACTGCAATGGCAGTCGTGCGTCCATAACAATGTTAAATCATATTTCCTCACTCTTTCGAAAAGTATCATGTTCTTAAATTCATATAAAACAAACATATATTGTTGTATGAATAAATAACTAATACGTGTTGATAAGCAGACTCGTGTCAAAATGAAAGAAAATATGCCTTTTCCGCTTCAATAAACAGTTGTGTTTACATTGCTTACTACAAAAACCACAAAGAAAATATTTATCAACAAAATGAACGATGTTTTGACGATAATCCAAGTTGACGCCCACTTAACTCGGCAAACAATGCGAACATCAACTGCATGTCAAGTCACCCTGTTAACCTCTATGTCATGATAAAAGAGGCGGATTTGCCTTGGATTTGGGTAGCTCGATGTGTTTTTGATAGTACAACAAACAGTGGAAACATAAGTGGGCTAACGCCACTACGGTAGTGTTGTCAAGCAATCGATTGTTTTCATTTTTTTAAAATAAATAAAATAGTGTATCTTTATCTGAAACCGAGGCAATACCTAGAGTTCAATACTATCATTACCATCGATAGTATGTTGCTGGCCAAGAATAGACAATTGTATGGATATGACAGTGGCGTCTGGTACCGCCCTAAAATAAGACCACTAAATACAGAGTGAAGATATCCTTCTCCAGACATCCGTGGCTATCAAAGGCGACTAAGGGACACATAGCATTAACGGCAACAATAGCATTCCCAAAGACGGTTGGAGTCAGGCAGGTTGTAAAAACATACCCCCAAATCGTCGAAATTTTAATTTTTTTGAGAGCTTTGGGCTTTTGGACATCACTGTTCTGAATATAACCAATAATACTAGAAGATAATAGTGAGAGATACATTTTTATAGTGTCGATAGTTTACTAATCACCGATAAATATGAAACAATCGCTTTTGCTTCAACTATCGACACTTTGCTATCGATAGTCAACACTACACTATAACATGAGATACTATTGTTTAGACAACTAAAACATTCTAGGGTAGATCTAATATTATGTATTGGTTAGTATGTATTTACCCTTTGTGGTTTAAACTGTTGTGGCAAAGCCTTAGGTTATTAAAGCTGGTCTAAACTAATAAATATGTGTATCCCGAGGGAATCATATCATAGTTAGAGTTTTGCTGTTATCTGATATTTCAGAGCCTATCTAGCCATTTTTATCAATTTATTCTATTTCACATGTCGCGGTGTTACCCTCTTAATTATTTTAAAAAAATATTGATTTTTATACGCAGTAATGCCATCACTCTCAAAGCGCTATTGACTATCAGATTTTTTGACATAATCCTATGAGAATCGCGTCTCTCGAGTTAAGAAGTATCCTTTGTGTTTATCCAATTTATTATATAAATACGATTTAATTGACTAAATATAAGTCCTAGAAATTAGTTTTACTTATGCTGTTAGAAGTAATTATTCTGCGCTTACGAAGTCGCGGGTATTATATAACTATATAGTGCAAATAAAAATTATCTTTATACATTATCTACAGTATTTTAGTTTTCTATTATACATAGTTCTTTAATGGTCACAGTTGACAATTAATGTGTATGTAGCATTTTATTGACCACCATTCATCGATATAGTCAACTGTGACTGAGATAAGTCACAGAAAATTTTACTATTGTTGATTAACCTGTTTGTAAAATCAACAAAATTAATTCTTAAAGTTAGACATTTCAACTTAAAAATGTTTTTCGATATTTAAAATATTTGAATAATATAAAATACATAACAGGATTATCTCAAAACTGGTATATTCAAGACTAAGTAAACAATAGATCCGCAAAAAAGCCTAAACGCCGAGAGTGAGTGACATAAGTGAACAAACTCGCTTGATAGAAAAGCTAATCTTTGCTCGGAACTGTCGTTAATATAACCCTGTCGAAGTTATCTCCCTTGGGTGAGATAAAATATTTTCAGTGCAAAAAACAAACACGCTCACCGAGAAATACGACAAAGCAAAACGACGCCACGATACGAAACAATATCACACGCATGACGTGGGGCGAAGTGCCGTTCTTTTCAAAAATGCACGAAATGGTAACCTTCTGAGAGGAAAATGCTCAAAAAAAAAACAGCCCGAACGAAACAGAAAAAAGATTAATCATTTTATAGTAACAAATTGTTTCTTTTTTTTATAAATCCATGAGTCTATTCTTTAAAACAAAAGACTAAACTTTGATTAGGAAATTTCTCGACACTCTACATATTGTCTGTGCTGTCGTATCTTCTATAAACGCACAGCATCGTGTCACATCGTATAGCATTTCGCCGCTAAGTTAGGACGCCGTACTAGGGGCTTGGTCGCCGCCACGTACGGCAGCCGAGCACGTCTTCTTTACGTCCAATCATTGATAAACTGACAACGATGTGAAAAAATGTAGTTAGATAATCAGTGACAGACAACAGACATAAAAATATAAAAAATAAGCGTTACACAATATTTTAGTTACAAAATAAAATTAAATTGAAAATATAGTTTTAAAAACCTTGAAATATTACAAAATGTAATTCAATCATTAATGAAACAAATATTTTTACACTACTTTTTTCTTACATCTCAATTTTGGGAATGTTGCTGTGATCTGCTATATTCTCAAATATTTTGCACTAAATTTAATATATTTATGAACCTATTTGAAATATTCATTATTCGCTATATGAATATTCCAATGTGTTGGTATAAAACATGCCAGCGTTGGAATCATAAAATAGAATAATGTGTGTACGTAACTGTAAATTCTTACACTTACGTAAATAGGAATATTTCATGTTTATAATATTACGGGAATATAAATCGAATGTTTTTACTAAAAGTGTGTTAAAAGAAGAAGAAACACATGTCTACTAATTGTATTAAATGTATTAATAAAGTTTAAATAAATTAACGAAATTTCTAATATCAAACAAAAAATCAAGCCAAGAACCAAATGGCGAGATGACTTGGACAGGTTCGGCAAAAACTGGACAACTACAACACAGGGCCGGTCCAAAGGGAAAGAATGGAGGGAGACCTTTGCCCAGTAAATTATTTCAACATTATATTGTATATTACGACTCGTTCCATCTAGGAGTTTTATTTCTTTGACTAAATAAAGTCTACACGTATATTTATTTACGTTTCGTTAAATTCAATCACGTCAAATGTTTAACATACAAAATTGTCGAGATGGAATAAAATAATATGTACATACTTAAATGTAAAAAGTAAATTATTCTACCGGAAAAAGTAATATTATTATATAAATAGTAAACTCTTAATTATTTTGTAATAAGTTTTGTCGGCCGCCAACATAAATTATTTATTTCCTCATAAAACGTAGTTTTGTCATCCTGCGAGTAGTATTTATAATATATAGTTTATTTCATATATTATTTTAATTATTTGTTTATATGTAGCTTGTTTGAATGCTTATCTTTAGAACTTTTGTTACGTTTAAAATATTGGGTCGAAATTCTAAAATGTATTTAGCATACCGTAAAACGGGGTGACTCGAACACACGGGGTGATTGGGAACTACTTGTAAACTGAACATTTTTTCACGCCTAGTTTCTAGATTGCAGCGAAGTTAAAATATAATTGACTAAGGTTAAAACCAACGACCTTCTGATTGAAAACATTTACATAACCGTTTATTTATTTGGTTTTGTTAATCCAATAAATACCTGTAAAGTAAAATCAGTAGTTCAATCAAAGATCATATCTTTGACGATACTTATATTTTCCTGTAATTTAAAAAGTAGGTAGGTATTTGATCGAATCCAAATGAGTACGAATGAGTTCTTCATCGAAACTGGTTACGAACAAGCATAATAAAGTCATCTGGTTATGAAATATAGTTTCGTTGGTGGCCGAAGGAAACCAAATAGTTACGTTTTCGTTTCAAGGTGACTCTAACTGAATTGTTTGCCATGTGTGGAACATGTGGAAAATGCCTTAAGGAAAACAAAACTATTAACATTATGTCTACATTGGAAATGTGTGCGTGAAAGCAATTTAGTTTTTATGAAGCGTTTCTTGCGACTAGGCATCTGTGTGCTTTGCTATTTACATCTGACCATCGAGTCGATTCGCAGTGAGACGCAACTAACCAATTACACAGTGCGCCATTGTGACGCAACGACAACTACACCGCAATGTGATTGGTTCGCTGCGTCTCACTTTGAACCGATTCGATAGTGAGAAGTGAAATTCAAAACCGCACTTCGCCCTCTGTTTCAGAGACAGCATGTGGAGTGAACGTTAGTAATGTGCTACGTGTTTGTACGTCATTTTGGCATTTCACAATGCATTTTTTTTTTATCAAAAAAATGCCTGTAAATCAAAATTATCAACGTATCAATTCAATGTATTGTGTGTGTAAGTGGAGTTCTATCCACCCCTCTCATCATCACATCGTTTTGACTGAACGACATCACCCTTGCTCTTTCCTTTATCTGGTCAATATAAGTCTATTTTAAATTTCTTTTTTCTCTTTCCGCTTTTATTTCGCTTTTAATCAGATTATCGTGTCTTACAAGATGGCCAGTTAATTCTTAGTAATAATTCTATTTTATAATAACAACTCTTAAATTCAATAGAGCATATTACGCGATCGACATAGCAAAAGGCGGCAAAGCTTTTGTGTGCCTAACATTCAGTGCTGTACTCTGGCGAGATAAATCTGTAGTAATACTCCCTATTTAATGAAAATAGGGAATACAACTTTTTATTGTCATTTATTTTATATTTATGAAACAAACAAAATGACTTTTTAGGTACCTAATACAATGTTTGCCAATACAGTTAATAATACTAAAAACAGGTTAAAATTGACTTGATACATAAACTCGTTTTGTAGATAAGATACGATAAGAACGGAAGTGTCAACACAATTATTATCTTATGACCTAATCTAAAGTCAGCCTGTTTAGGTTTCAGCTACCTAGATTTTATGAACTTTATTAACTTCCAAGGAAAACCTCGAAGAAATATAACATAAACTTTATGTTCCAGTTTCCAGATGAATGTTGTAGCCCAAGTTATGAATAATACTAGAAAATGCATAGCTACTCACTATAAAATGCACAGCTACCTTATAAATAACCTAGTCATTCGAGCTCAGCATTTGAAACATTAGAAATATAACATAACATTTGATTGACAGTTGGATCGGTGAAAGTAATCAAAAACTTTACATGTCATTGAAATATTATGTACTTATATGATAGGTTTTAAAATCATATTTTCTTTTAAAAAATCTAGAATGTCTAATATTTTTTCTGGTCACAACAATTATTATATTATTTATTTTATTGATCAACGTTTGTTGTATGGATCAACTTTTGCCAAAGGATAATAGATATGTATTGCGACGAAAAATATATTTCAATTTTTATTTCTTCCAAAAATAAGTTGCATGATTCTTTTTTTTCTGTAAAATATTGTAACCATACTATCTATAATGTAACGAAAGTAACTTAATTAGAAAATAGACTATCCCACTATTATTAAATTTAATAAAGCGTAATATCTGACCTCGTTTCCGTCCATAGTAAGCCGATTACCACGACTTAACCCCTCGCAACTAAGTCTATCGATGCTTCTAAAGTGTTCATTGTAAAATATTGTTCCGACTGTGCTAGGTACACTATAGACTGGGTATATAGTCTAACCCACTTAAAGTAAAATAGAATTTTACTTCTTTCAAACTAAATGCGCATGATAATTCAAGCCAGCTGGTAAAAAAAATATCACTGTCAATGTCACTTTGATCGTTACATTTTATGAATTACGTGATTGCCTATTGTTTATTTATTTGAAATTGTTATATTATACGAAAAAATTTTGGAATAAATATAAACATTTTGTATAAACGTTCGATTATTTTCGACGTTTCTAAAAACAGCTGATTAAGCTTGGGATGAAATCGCCCATTGTATACACCAAATATCGTTCGTCAAAATACATTATATTGCATAATACATAAAGCTCATCATCATTCCTGCTTAATTGCTATAACTATGAGACATGTACATAAATATACTAGCTCTTGGACTAAGTTGACAAGAGCCCTTGAATGGGCAGACGTGTTGACAGCCGCCCTCGATCCTCTACTGCTTAGTTGACAAAGAAAGTGGAAACAAACCTAAAAGGGCGCAAAAAATTACCTTTGAATAAAATTAACGATGGCCGTGGAGGGTGTAGGGAATCTCGCTAATAAATTTATTTTGTCTGATATTTATTACTTGAATGACCAACATAACAAATTATACATGATTAGAATTTTCATAATAATCTTAGGTAAAATTTCACGGTAAAAGCTATGAAACAAAATAATAGTAAATTAGCAGCAAAATTTAATTGTTTAAAATTTTGTGAATTTTATTATTTCCCTGCAGATGATAGACCAATGGCGGGCTTATTGCCAAACAATCCCTTCACAGAAAGGAAGTTTCAGTTAAATAAAAAAGCAATAAAACTAGAATGTCCCCAAAATTACCATTGATTTGATTCCACCTGCGTAACATACCGGCAATAAATTACCCGAAACGTCGTTTGGGCATAAAAAGGCCAACTAAAGTGGCATAGATCCACCGCCCACTAATACGTTTTTACAATCGACCAGCGGTAATAAAACAAGGATGGGGCTTGGATTAAGCTCGTTTATCATTCGTTTTGATGCCCCTTTTTGCTGTAATCATTCATTTTTCTTCCGTCGTCCTCTGCTTCCTTTACGTTTAAATGCCTTTTGTTGCCGATTCAGTAAACTCTTTTATCAAATTAACTCACCTAGAGTTTTTATACTGTTGCCTTTTTGTTGGAACGTTTGGAGAGAATTGAATGTACTATGAATGATAAATTTGAGATTAATATGTAATGGTTACATTTATTTGTTTATAAAATAAGACCATATATTTTGGGAAGTGTGATATGGGATGGTACATTTTATGCATAAATCTAAAAAAGGGTGCTATTTAAAAAAGCACTATCATCGCAGAAAATATCATAAACGACATGAGTGAATCAGCCTGAAAACTTCATTACCAAATTCACATATTTCTAATGCTCGCTTATATATTTTCATTCATTAACACTATCATATACTCATTCATATTAATTATTTTATGTTAACTCTATACTATACAAATAATTTTGGTTTGATTGACATTTGCATATAGCCAGTAACAAAAAAACTAATACTATATCGCGTTAAAAATATTTTGTTATTCTCCTTTTCCAGTGCAATTAACTTTAGATAACATTATTTTCTTATAATATTTCATTGTATTACAAACATTAATAGAATTAGAGCGTAGGCGTTCCGTTGTTAACAATTCTTTCTCATTGGGGATTATTTTTCCTTTTATAAATTGTATTTTCAGTATCGAATATTCAAGTTACAAATTATTCTATATTCGCGTGTCCAAAAGACTTTAGCTTGTCATGAAATCAATTAGTGGCCTTTAAAAGGTCTCTTAGAGATCCGGTCTCACTATAAATTAATATAAACACAGGTTAAAAAGGTAATTTAAATTTAATCATTCGTCTAATTTTGCAGGCGTATGATTACATATTTATATAATAATTTTGCGTGTTTTAAATTATTATTAGCCCCTTTTGGATCGTTACTGGGTTTTTATTCAAGTAGGTAAGTATTTAAGTAGTAGTACTTTAATTTAAATTGAAACATATTGTCTAAAATCTATGACAATATGTTTCAATTTAAATAAAAAGTATCAGTACTGCTACTTAAATATCAACATTTTCTATTCGTGGCCACGATTAATAAGTACATTCTTTGTGACACAAATCAACCTCGAAAAATACTGACGGAAATATTGTCTGCGGTCTATGAAAAAGTTTTCATTTTGTAGCAAAAAAATGTTGCCAACCGTACTAACAACAATAAAAAAGTTTGGATAAGATTATTTTCTCTAATCTACACTCATCTGTCACAAAAAACGATATTAGTTTTCAATTTAAAAAAAGGTACTTCGTTATCCTATTTCTAATTCCCTTGAGTAGCGGAGCCCTGAGGCACACCAAGTGAATTTTATACTGCGCTACAATTTATATTTACACCGTTTTCTAAACTCAATTGGGTTAAGTATATTCAAATAATCTGTAATTTATAAAATTGCATGCTTTAAGCAGTGCCTTTATTATAGCGGAGCGTTATGTTTTGTAAATTCTATGCCATTACACATGTTTGGAATTACAATAAATTATATAATCTTTAAAACTTGCAATGTACGAATTTAACTTTACTGTTTGCAAATTGTTGTTGATTCATTTGAATGTTTTCTCGGTTCTTTACAGTAGCTAGCCCAGGGTCCATTTCGCAGGTCGACCTCTGTGGCGCAGTCGTCAACACCAGTATATATGGTCTATTCCCATCGCGGTCAATAATTTGTCTACGTTTCTGGGTGTGTTATGTTACGAGCTTATTACTTTGAAACGTGCAAATAGTCTTTCCTCCGCCGACCGAGTAATCTTTTGTAAGTCAAGAAAAAAGTATTGTTTGCTTTAATTGAATAAGTGTGAACGAAAATAGCAAAAAAAAGTACTTTTACCCAATATGCACTCTAAAGATACACTCTAAAGAGATTCATCACAGATAACTCTAAATGTGAAAGCATCTGTATTTTCTTTTGCGGGAGAAAGTTTGGTTAAAAATGCTCATAAATATTTACAAGCTGACCTAAACACAGTAAGGAGCAAACAGGCGTTTCAATTAATGCAACTAGTTACAGACATTACCATTCGGCTCACAGACAAAACGCGCCGTCAAAGGATCAAAGTTAAACTATTCAGTTGGGAACCCACTGCAAACAACAGCTGACCAACTGTCATGGTCTTTAAATTAATTAAAACAAGACTATGGATAGACCAGCGGATAATTTAGCAATTGTATACATACTTATTTGTCCCGTTGAGTTATTTGATATACAAACTCATAACATGAGTCAGATTGGTATATGAATTCATTTGTCACGTTGCGAAATGAATAAGATTCGCACCTGGGACTTCATCGGTAACACGTTATGTGTTAGCTAGATGTCATCGATAGAACCTGAAGTTCAGCTAATAAATACGGGCAAGCGACCCTGCACACCGAAGCATTACCACGCAACTTTCATTTTACCACGGCTGATTTTTTCTTTCTTTTCGAGTATGTTATATCTAACACTGATGTCAGTTTTTATTGCCTTAAGGCGTCTGACATGTAGTGATATGTAATCGCATACACACTAGTGAACACCGCAGATTCCAAGCTGTCAAAACAAAATTAAGTCAATGTTGTTAGAAATATAAACAAATAAAAATAATTAAACTAAGTTGAAAATTATGCGATGAGAATAAGAAATTTATAATTTATTTATTAACTTGGAGCGCCAATAAGAAAGCAGTTTGTAGTTTAGCTCAGAAACTCCACCCGACCATAAAATGCTAACAGACGCCCTCAAAGTGGGAAATAGTCTGAAGGGCTTGCCTTTTTTTATTACAATGTATGTTCATTTGAAGTTTCATGAGGATTTGTGGTAATTTCTCCTGTAGGACGTTATCTGGATGCTGGGATAAGAACAATAAAAACTGTGTTTGGAAGTCACTCTTTTTTTTTCAAAATTATCTATTCAACTTAGGATGATCAAAAAAGTACTTAAAACTAAGTCTACTGCCAAATTCTAAAGCACAGGTGAAGAAGAAACGGCGCAACAAACTCTACCGCAAGCATTTATCTCAACAAGAACAAATTACACATACAAGAAACAAAATACCATTTAGCGCATATAATTAATAAATTATATAAGATCGGCTTGTGTACCATGACATTAATTAATGAAAACATGGTTCGTTTATTAACAACGAATTTAATTCACGTGTAATTATCAACGAAAAATTCTATTATAATTTCATTCTACTTACAAATATAAAATAAATATTAAAATAAGAAATTTTACTATAACAATATTGTTCTAGCTACGATATAAAGTCATTTTAAAGAATTAAAATAAATTATACCCAACTTGTTTCAAAAGAATTAGTGCTAAAGTTGAGACTTTATAAAAACATAAATTGTATAACGCGAAGTCGATGAAATAACACTAGATGTGTATTTCTCAAATGTACTTAACGTGTTTGCCCTCCCGAGTTCGTTAGAGAACTTTACTTATCGAGTCTCTTAAATCCACTACTGAAGACTTTTTCAGAATTCAGCCAGTATTCAGCCAAGTTTTTGCGTGAAACGAAATGTTGAACTGTTTGCTAACAAACTTCTATAGTAATGAAAAGTAAATTCTCTCCGTCGTCATCAATAACTATTTCTTGCGAGTCGAGTTCACCGCAAAGCATCGTTTTCTCGAGAAATATTTACTTATTGCCAATCCGAACTTCATAGCTAACTTGCGACGTTTCAATATTTTTGCATCTTTTAGAGTTTTTTACAGTTGGCTTCCACCTAGTTTATTATTGAATCTATTGTAGCGCAGCGACCCAGAGTGAGTCTTGGCTTCCGATAATTAGATTTATACCTTTATTATTTGTAAGTTACATTCACATTCACAAAGATTGCACTTATCAACAGCTGGTTTAAATGACGGCTACGCTGTGTTAGATTAGAGTCACGAACAAAATATTTCTACTGTTTCTAATGTCATACTTTTAAATATAAGTACAATAATTAGAAGCGGTGGTGGTGTAATGGTTAAGACGCCCGCCTAGATCGAAAGGTCCCAGGTTCGAATCCTAATCGTGCCACATGAGTTTGTATAACAATCGGTCTCATGTAAGTAGTTTTCATAGACCACCACTTGCTTCCGCTGAAGGAAAAGATCTTGAGGAAACCTGCACACTGGTTGATTATTATTAACTTGTGTGTAAAATAGATAAGGTAATGACAAACCACTCCATTAATAATGCCAAGAAAGTTTTTGTGTGTGTTTCATTCCACGTAGTGACCACGACCCTCAACCATGAGGAATACGACTATGAAGAAGACAATAATTAAGGACCTTACTATTCTACATGGTATATTTAATAACGCTTATGTGGGATTATAAAAATTTGCCTAAGTACATGTCAAAAGTAATAAATACTCGTCTTACGTCAGAGTAACACAATGTCTACGGAATGGCTTAGCCTCTTTCGCGGAAGCCTCTCAAGTAAGGTGCTTATACTGCCGCTGTCAAGACGTCTTATATTATAGTTTTAAAGCCCGTTACTGAGCTTAAACAAGACCATCTTTATAGTATTACTAGCAAACTAAACTGGCTTCGCACGGGTGTGTTATAGTCCTAAATTTTCGTCAAGAAACACACTAAGCCTACGGTGAAAATGTTGTGAACAAACGCAAAATTCGAAAATTCCTTACAAATTAGGTTGAGATAATTATAATATATATTTTTTATACAGGGAACGGAACAGTGATAACAAGGATTTTTCCAGCGTATTCGTCCTCGTGCATTGTAGGTAGGTACATGTACTTTATAGTAATCAGTATACTAGTAATAACCGCTTAAAAAACAAAATCAAATCATTTATTCAGAAATTAGGCCTTCACAGGCTTTCACGTCATATTCTAAATTAAATGATGTTTACCAAAGCTACAAACTACTAGCATTTCGGAACGACCACTGCTGAGAAGAAATGCCGAAAGAAACTCATTCAAACAGTGTTGGTCCCTATTATGCCAGAAGGGTTTACCATTTTTTAAATCTAAATTTATGTATATTTTTTTATCAGTAATATAACAATGTAAGTACACAATAAAGTACATGGTCAAAAGGTATACTGAAACATATTATGATTGTGGTCAAGTGCTGATGAAAGGAAAATATATATACCTATATATATATATATATATATATGTATAATTAACCAAACAAAAAAACTTTTAATAAAAGATCGAGCTGACCAATTCCCCCGGCAGCACCCGTTCACGAGTTGACGCGTGAGTCAGCCATCGTTAAGCTCAACCACAATAGAGGGAACCTCCCGACCCGATCCACGACGCCGCTACCGGTTTGACCATTTGAATGTGCATGACATACTCGATCTCCATAATCTAACATAATAGATACCTATGTTACTTTCAGACACTTGAAGATCACAAATCACGTATATGTTTTACAAGTAAATGTCAAAATATATGTAATAAACATGTCAAGAAAATATATAAATAATAATAAAAAAGTAAGATGAGAGGTAGAAGTTTTAGGAAGGGTCCAAGGTCTTTTATCATTTAAATAGTCGCTAATTGTGTAATAAGCATTAGCCATTAAAGCATTTTTAATATATGATTTAAATTTTGGCATTGGCAAGTTAATAGCCTCTACAGGGAGTTTATTGAACAATTTTACACTTTACACGAAAGACCGCCTAACTTTTTAAGTCTGAATCTGTTCATACAAAGTTTATGCCTATTACGAGTGATTACACTGTTAACATCGCTCAATGTTTTATACAGGTGTAAGTTACATTTGACAAAAATAAGTACGTGGAAGATGTACTGAGATGCAACAGTCATAATATTTATCGATTTGAATAATTCTCGCAAGGAATCCCGTGGCTTAAGCCCATAAATAAAACGAATTGCTCGTTTTTGTAAAACAATTTTTTTTCCTATATCAGCTGCATTACCCCATAACAATAATCCGTAAGACATTATGCTATGAAAGTAGCTGTAATACACGAGCCTAGCTGTTTCGATGTTTGTACACTGTCTGATCCTTCTCACTGCAAAAGCTGCCGAACTAAGTTTTTTGGCCGTGATTTCAATATGTTTATCCCACTTAAACTTACTATCCACAGTAATGCCCAAGAACTTGGCACTGTGTACCCATTCTAATACTTTACCATTAACTACTAAAGGAATATCAAGTTGGGGTGCGTTTGAAAGAGAGAAAACGTTTTTTTATTAACTTAGTATTATAAATAAAAAAATACAGCACAGTTAGTTTCAAGAAAGCTAACAGGGTTATCCCTCTTTACCATTATCATAATGCTCTGTGCAAAGTAGCTGCCCACCCTTGCATCGCCCGTTACGTCGCTGAGGCGAGCTGAAATCTCAGTCACAAAGGCTTTTGCTTCTGGACCCCATAATCTCTACAAAATGAGCACAAAAATAAATTCGTCACCAAGTCTCCATATTTCCTGTGTTTCGCTGCGTGCCGCCACTGCCGCACCTCCACATCTTTTGAAGTGTTGATATTTTTTATTTAGTCCTCTTGAGATTTTTAGGCGATTTATTCTCAAAAAGATTTTTATACTATTATATGTTACTTTTGTCATCTAAAACTCAGTAACAAAGAGGACTAAGCGTAGTCACTTTACTAATAAATAAATGAACAGTTTTACGAGGTTTAGACCGTCATAAAAGTTGGGTTCGGCAATAAAGAAAATATGCAGCTATGTCGTGCTCTTTACGAAAAATTTTCAACAAATACTACATTTTTCCGGGAATGCTGCTCCTTTCAGAATTAGAATTTAAATTAAAAACTTTGTAAAGTCTGCGTCGAAATTTTGAAAAATTGTTTTTATCTGAATCCTAAACATGGTTGATATCCATTTTCGGAATTATCCATTTTTTACAGCCATCCAAAAAAGGAACCTTCCCGGTCATAAGAAGCTCGAGTTCCTGAGGTCAGTTTGTACAAATATGATATAGTATTACTATACTTCGAATCAGATGAGATCAAGTTATTAATATTAGTTTAGCATTCAGAAGGCGCTAGTTCCTGGCAGACTCGGCCTAGTTCGGATGTACTAGTGTACTAAACTTCACTTGTTTATTGTATTCATTAGTCTTTTAGGTATATTTTTGTCTAAACTTTAGCTTTAGGAGGCGGGGAACAGGAATAAAAATACTCCATCGACAAGAACCCCGTTCTTAAATTGATTGATTGCGTGAATAGTATAAATTCGAATTGTAACTTCTTAAGTAAATAATAAGTTGTTATTAAATCCTAACTAACCACGTAATAATAGTTGACGATAATATCAGAATGAGATCTATTATTACATAGCTTTCACAAACGAGACATTAGGAATATCATTTCTATTTATGTCCATCAAAACTGACTATGGAATGATATGTTATTACACAAATCAATGGTTATACTGCATACGATATTAATGACTTTTGTCTGGATGTTACTGTAACTATTAATCTATGAGTATATTTTGATAGTTTCACCATCAGCCATTTTAACGTCACCACTGCTGAGACATTGTCCTGCCTTATAGTATGGGCCATGACCCACAACGCGGGCTCATTTCGGATTAGTGGATTTTATCGACTGAAATTACTGCAACGGCTCAACGTTTTCAACAACAATATGCTCAGAATTCTGGTAGCTTTTCCAGATTATCCTGAATTAATGATTTCTTAAAAAAATGGGAGGATTGTTGAAAAAAAGTATTTTTAATATTTAAAAAAATCATAGAGTACATGTCAAAACTCTAGTTATCTACCACTCGTACATTACTAGAGAAATAACTGCAAGGGGTTGGTCATAAAGCGGACCTTCACACATAAGTGGAGGAATAGCTCATTAAACGTCTAGGGTGCCTGCGACCCTTATTAAACGAGGGTGCGTGAAGAGCAGACTTCGCGACACGAGGGAGCCTTTGTGACAAGTGGTAAGTACCCATCGACAGCCGTGGTGAAATTCCGTAATTTCTAGAAATATTTTTTAGATTTCTCTGTGCGTAGTGTCACTGCGATTTACGTCTCACCATCGAGTCGACTCGCAGTGAGACTCAGCTAACCAATCACAGCGCCATTGTGACGCAACGACGACAACAACCCAATTTGATTGGTTCACTGCGTATCACTTTAAAGAGACTATGGGATAGAAAACGTCACGTCAGGGAAAACTGTTAATGAGATGGAAAAACGACATCAAAAATATAGCGAACAGGAAAGGACACGGCCATAGAAAACAAATTTTCATGAAGGAATAGTACAAGTCCACAATACCTACCTAATTAAAGTGGCATTTAGTGATTATTTAAATCCTATTAATACTACTAATATTATAAATGCGAAAGTTTGTGAGGATGTATGTGTGTTTGTTACTTTTTCACGCGAAATCTACTAGACGGATTGTAATGAATTTTGGTACACGGGTAGAATATAACCTGGAATAATATATAGAGTACTTTTTATTCCGAAATTCCCACGGGAGCGAAGTCCCGTGGCGCAACTAGTGCCTTAATTGAATATGATTTAATGTTTTTACCCAGTCGAAAATCCAAATGGCCAACTTTCGACCGGGAACCACAATACTTACCTTATTATAATGATAATTTATATTTGATAAAATAAACCTAGTACCTATAAAGAGTAACAAATTGCACAATAAATAAGACAAACAAAACTTGAGACCTAAATTACCCAAACAATTTTGTTTAACTCTAAAAATTATTATTATCTCTTAATTTTAGTACAGCTATAAGAATTATGTACCTCATAATATTATAACAGGTATTACAAAGAAGAGCTTTAATGAAATTCGGCAAAATGTAGGCGCTACGATAAAATAATCTGGGTTTAAATATATTACACTCGGAAGTCATAAAGCAAATTTTATTTAACGAAGATAAGATATTCGGAATAATTCCCGAGTTGTTTCAACAAAATACAGTCAAAAACATTTGAAAACGAAAATATGGCAGGCAACCGAGAGTTGTTAATCTTTGGAATAAACAAATATAATTAAAATTGATCGCGCAAATTTGAATAATTTGACAGATAACATTTTCGAACGCAGAATATTTTGAATTTCGATCAAATAACACTAAGTTAGAAAATATGATGACAAAATGGCGGGGCTTAAATTATTTCTGTTCAGTTTAAGATCGCTTACATAGTAATTCCGGTATTTCAGTTATTGTTGAATTTGTTGTTATAACCATGTCATGAATTGTTGAAATGTTAACTTAGAAATTCATAGTTCCATACTAATATTATAAATGCGCAAGGCGGATAGTCTCACTTTCACAGCTAATCCGCTGAACTGATTCTGATGAAATTTGAGATAAAGCCATGTTCAAATACCTGTCTACATTTGCGTCAAATTTCTGTCCTCAGGTACCGAAACATGGGTGTGAAATCATTGTATAGAAAAAAGACCAAGAAAAAGACCCGATACGTTTTTCCATAGGCGGAGCTGCGAAAAACAGCTAGTATTAAATATACAAGGATATTACATATATATAATGAAGTATTAGATAATAGTATTTAATAATTCACCTACAATCGTGTCACGGAGTTACAAACCAATTATATTGGTATGTACGCTTTGGCCCCGAACATCGCTAGGGTTGCCCAAAATGTTTTACGATCCACACATTTACGTGTCGCGTGTGGCATGTGGACAGAACTGCGTGGTATGATTTAAAGCCTTTCATTTCACTACAGTTTATTTCACAGCACACAGTTCAATGACCTGTTACATGACGAGTGGTAATAAATGCGTCTGTACTGAATTGGGCGGTGTTCGTATTTGTTTACATTCATATAGGATCAATTGAAATGATGTTCGATAACCATTGTTTCTTTGGTTTAATGTTTCATAAGTTACAACTATTCGACGACCTAGGTGGCGCAGTGGTAAAGTACTGGCCGATGAACCGAGAGGTCCCGGGTTCGATCCCCGGTCGGGTCATGATGGAAAATGATCTTTTTCTGATTGGCCCGGATCTTAGATGTTTATCTATATGTGTATTTGTTATAAAATATAGTATCATTGAGTTAGTATTCCATAACACAAGTCTCGAACTTACTTTGTGGCTAGCTCAATCTGTGTAATTTGTCCTACTATATTTATATATTATATATATTTTATATATATTTAACTAGTTTTTTAAATTCTATAATTTTGTACAGTTTCACTATTTATGTTACTTTAAAAAATTTATTTGTTGCAGTTGACAACCCTAATTTACGCCGCAGCCGGGACCAGTAGAACGTGACTAAATAATTGACAGATTCTACATTTTCACCCACATCAAAGATAGTTATGGAATGGATTACTCACTACATGTAAGTACCTACCACAAATAAGGAGAGGGAATCAGTAAAAAAGTATACTATACTTTATAATGGCTGATTTGTCTCTATTTTTTTTTTATGCGAAGGTTGGAACATATTGCACAGAAAGGGATCTTGACCCTTAGCAATGAGGAATACAATGCAAGGAGGCTTTGGGGATACGAGAGTCCATCATACGCCTAACCTTATGCCACTTATGTGGGCAGTACAGCATGTCAGTTTCCTCCACTTTTAGTGTGATGAATTACTGTTTAATGGGAACCTGGCCTGGAAAAGGTCAAAAAAACGCTTAGATGACAGAGAATTTCCACGTTACCAAGAATCCTCGAAGAACAACAACCACGGAAAGGCAGTGCGACGCTATGAGTCAATAACAAATGTAAGTATAATAATGTATTACGCCCTTTGTGGCAGTACTCATACACAACCTCGCATACTTGTGCAGCGTTCAGTCGCTTAACTAGGACGCCAGGTGACGTGAGCATAATTTTGTTGGCAAGATTAAACTGGAGGCTGTTTGGTTGTAGGACTTGGACAGAGATAACGGGACTCGTTTATCAAGCCCATACGCAGCCCGCTTTGTTTTATCCGTATTTTTTCCACGTATTTCGTCGAGCACGTAACGAGATAAATGTCAAGTTCAAGGAATCTAGCTCGTGTTTGTTACAATCTTTTGTTTGTAAGAGAATTGTAATTTAAATGTCTTTAGTTTTGAGCATGAGTCAATATTTTAAAACTATTAAAAAAAAAACAAAATAATATCGTGTCTCTTACATTTAGAAACGAAAGAAAACAAAAAAGGAAATAACATATTTGAACTTCAAATTCTATACTTTAAGTAAAAACTAAACGTAAATATCGTAAACAGGTTATTTATGGTTGTAAACCGCGTACGTTATCTGTGCTCCTTAAATCATCGCCTTCGTTATCTGTGCCATAAATAAGCGCCGTTGGTATTATCTGCAAACATAATCGGTGATGTTCCACCGTTATTTCCTTGTGTTGTTAAATACACTTGCCTAAAAAAAATGTCTGTGGCTTGTTGAAAAATTACGCTGGGAAAATTAATTGTTTATTTCGCTTTTTTCTCTTTCTTTTTCATCTGAGCCCGGCTCGGATCCATAATGAATTTCTATGAAAATGTATCATCACGATAAGCATGACTTGAAGGTGCATCCAGGATCTAAATGAATGATTTTCATGTTACGCGTTGAATGTCACGAGTACAAAATTTCAAATTTTCCTAATGTAAGAAAGACATCGAAACCTCTGATGGCAATAAAATATTGTGTCAAAAAATACGTGTAATTTATTTATAAAATATTTATTTTTCAATGAATAACTTTTAATAATGTATTAAAACAATAGTTTTATTGCAAGATTATACAGTGGTCATGCATCGCTATAAAAGTTAAATTACTTAACAATATGAAATTTGAGATCTTTTCAATCAGACAAACGGAACTTAACTTATAGTGTATTATATTATTAACTAGCGGCCCGTCCCAGATACCACCGTAATAAAATAATAATAAACTATATGCATATACCTTCTATAAGAATCAATCAAAATAAACAATCAAAATATAAATTAAAATAAACCCCGTTTCAAAATCTGTTGTGTAGTTTTAAAGATCTAAGCATACATAGGGACAGACAGTGGTAAGCGACTTTGTAGTTTTAGTGAAGTAACAAGTTACTACCTAAAATCTTGTGATTAAGTATTAACGTACATCAAACGTAAATTTTGACGAAAATTTTTAAAGAGAACAAGGGTCACGCAAGTTTAATAAAACTTTAAATTTTGTAGTTCATTTGTTGAGTACAAACAAAGGGTTATTGCGAGGTTAGTGACACCTGTAAATGAAATTTATTTACGTGAAATTATTATAGAAATGTTCTAGTATAACTACTAAAATGTAAAGTGCGAGTTGAACTCGTGTACCGAGGGTTCCGTAAAATATTTATTTTATATGCACCTATAACATTTTTCATATAAAAAGCAATGTAGAATCTCTTTTTTTTTTAACTTTAGTTTAAAAATACTATAATTTATACCTATTTAATATATCAGATTTAATATATCAGATTCTACTTATACATTCACACTCACATTTACATGATAAAATCCAAAATAGAAATCAAACAGCAGGCTAGCAATTATCTCATTATTATATTGGATAATCATAAAGTTTAATATTTTAATGTATCAATTTGGTATAATTACCACAGTCAATTCACGTTACTGACAATATCATTAAACCGTGTCCACTAAAATTCACACTTAACTGGTTGGCCACATATGGCGCATAAACGAAACAATTATAATATGTATTATTTACTAGCTTATGCCCGCGGCTTCGCCCACATGAATTTCCTACGACAACATTTTTTTTTACTGAAAAGTAACCTATGAAGTCTTTAATTAACAAGATTACTGACAGTAGACTGACATATCAGTTTTGTTTCGCTTACTGTTCGCTAACGTGTTAATCACCAAATTTTATCAAATCTGAAGTGTAGCGACCATCGTTTTATGAAAATATTCCTAGATTATGCAGCAGTCGACGTTGGCGTTAACTTAAACTTAAACCTGGCGCGCCATTACTGATTACATTAAATAGCGAACTATGTAAGCGTAGGCTAAAGTTAACGTCAGAGTTCACTGGCTCAACTGAGGCTAAAAATCAAAGTCACCAATTGAGCTGTTTAAATAGAAAATGTGTAAATCTCCATTGGTCGTCGCCAATCAATCACATCCCATGGATTAACTCGAATTATCGTCATACTGCGTTGATGAATAGATGTTCGTGTCGCGGCCAACTTGAACGTTCAAATTAAATTACCGAGGCCACAATTATGGCGGTACGTCACGGTATTTTAGTGCGACACTTTAATATTAAGATTCAAAATTCAAAAATTACATTCCATTTTGGGCATGCCTAAAGCATGCCCAAAACGGAATGTAATTTTTGAAGTCAAAACTTGTTTAGTGGCGTTCTGCACTTTGTGATGGGTAAAAAATGTTAAACTCCCGTCAGGACACGGTGACCTGATCGAAAATTTCTAAGACGTCAAAAATGCACAACTTTAATATTCAAGATTTCACGTCTGCCGGCACTCCCGGAGTGCAACCCCTTTTGTTGTTTTGTTTGTATCCTATATTTTGGACTAATCCATCATAAAAGATACTTGGTGTTTTATCTCCATGGCTCGAAGGGTTTAAACAAGAAATATTCATACAAAATATAGAATATAATCAATAATCCAAACAAAATATAGAATATATTTCTGGGTAACAACCCAGAAATATAATTTATTTAAAACTTTCGCGAAATCCAAGCAAAATATAGAATATATTTCTGGGTAACAAACCAGAAATATAATTTATATAAAACTTTACATATGGATTAAAAACAAAAAGATTAAAAGTGCAAGATAAATACAACAGGATAGACAAATGGACCGATATCCGAGAAATGTATTTCGAAAAAATGCCCGACAAAGGTCCCAAGATGAAGACTTACACTGGATAGGGATGAATGAAGAAAACAGGAGACAGGCAATTAGCAGGATAAAACTTGTAAAATTATAAGTAATTATACGCATTACTACATCATTTTTTGTTTTTAATAATACAATGAAATACTTATATAGTCCTTCGTTTAGCTTCTTAACTTTTGAAACCTTATTAAGTACTTTGAAGTATTCAGTAGCGATTACGCCGCCCCCGTCTCTGCACCTTAATTATGCAACATCATTTGAATTCGATATCAAACTTGAAATTTAATTAAAACGACTTACTCGAAGTGTATACGGATTTAAAAAATAATTTCAATTCCTTTGAAAATAATAACGGATGAAAGTAAATTTAAATCTGATCGATTGCAATCTGCATCCAACTCAAATTTTAATTAAATTTTCTTGTCGTAAAAACTTGTAGTCGTGACTAAAGCAGATTGAGTTATTAAAGCTACTACGACTTGCGACTAAAATGCAAGCTTGAAAAGTAACCGACAAGTTACAAGGTAACTTTAGCTTAAGAATATTATAAACTCAAATTGTTTATAGAGATATATTTTGAAATTCCTAGAAATTTTAAACATTTTAGTCTGGCTACTTGGACTGGCCAAATCTGTTGACTCAAAAACACACTTTTTGTATCAAAACCACACTACCTTTCCACCAAATAACCGTGCATCTATCTATTGTTACTTCAGAATAGACCCAAAAGTTTCATCATAGTCTTACTTGTGCGCGAGATAGGGGCCGAACGGGTAGGCAAGTTTAGAATCGAGCAGTGAATGAACTTGTGAGAGCAGATATCCAGTGAAACGTGCTTGATAAACTGCCTTTTGTGTCCCTTTGTGACTTGCCGATAATCCTCGCCGGGAACCTCACTCAGCGTCGGTGTGCTGTTCGACGCGATGCGACGATATGCGACGGTGTGGGTGTATGATAGACACCCCAGATCAAGAACGTCAAAATTTAATCCTACTTGGCTCTGTCTATTTCCTATATAACTTTTGTTGATGACGGATACGTACTAAAAACTTATAGTAGGCCCAAGTATACATTTTTGCGAGAACTTACACACTGGTGTTTCACATAAATATCACTGCGTCGCATAGCGCCGTGTCGCACTGTCTTGCCGCGTTTGTAGCTCAGCTAGAACGCTGGGTCAATGGCGCTACCAACACCCACCGGCATGGAAAATACGGGCTTTTTTAGGAACAGTTTATGGCCGCGCTTAGGATATGTCGAGGAAACTGTTATTATTTAAAAATATACATACTTACCAAATTCAATTTTTATAGTAAATAAATCAGTCAGTCACCTTTGCGTTTTATATATGTAGATAAAGGCTGTTATCCGTTTATTTTTATCCGTCATTTATTTTTTGCTTGAAATAGTTTTGAAATCTATGTGCTGTTAAGTTTTTCACTTTTTAATGTACTTATACCTATATTTATTTTATATACGAATAACATATTGAGTTAAAATTAATAAATCTTAAGGCGACTATTGTGAAAATAGATAGCAAAAACCTTTCGAACAACTACGACGAAGTTTCACTTTAAAAGGGGGTCATTAGGAAGTTACCGCGAGTTCTCTCTGGGGGAAAATAAATATTTTCTAAAGTCGGATAGCAAATTGTTCTTTGTTTAGACTTTGACAACATAAACTGTACGAGTGAGCATATATTGATGTGTCATGCCTTTATATATTTATTTATGGACAAGTAATTATTACAGGACATATATTTGTATATTTCTCACTTTTACACTAGCCAATAAACTATCGGCCCGTCAAGGCTTCACTCGGGGGAATCCATAAAAAAATATTTACTTATTAATAATGTATTAATAGTTTTAAACTTCTAAACATACATAGGGACAGACATCATAGGGAAACTACTTTTTGTACTATGTAGTAATAGTGAAGAAACAGCAACTGATTGCAACAGTTTTAAGAAATTTTAACATTATAAAAATACATATAAACAACGACAACACTTAAATATACTAAAAAAATAAACAGACAAGAAAATCTAAAAGTATAATAAAGAATCATTCAAAATATGTATTCTTTACTTTATTATTTTTCTTTACTTTTTTTTCGAGAAACCGATAATTAAAGATAATTGTATCGCCACTGACCAAAATTATATGGAAAATGAACAGTAGCGTCTACCGTACACACTTACAACGTAGCCGTACTATTAATTGTCCAATTAAATTTTGACCACAATTATTATTTAATTATATAATATTCTCGGAAATATTTTGCTTAGAGCTAAAAACGATAAGATACGATAATAACTTAAAAACGATAGAATAAAATAGTGTGATATCGTGTATAAAGCTTGTAAATAATTTAAAAAAAAACGTGTAACTAGCCTATTATTACGATAATGTTGGACGTATTTTAACGCATGCGTGCTTTATTAACATTCAAGTTAATCTTCCAATGATTTTTGTTTAGGTCTAGTTTTACCTTGACCTTCTATAGGTTTAGTAATTTTCTGAACTAATTCGTCCACTTATTCAGCAAGTTTCGTTCTAAAAATATGCTAAATATTCATATTTCTAAATACGTTTATAGATATGAATAATGTGTCTACATTTTCTTTTTCTATTTTCTCCATTAAAGAAAACGAAATCTTTTTTCTTATTATTATTTTTATAAATGAATCCTCCTCAGGAAACACACTAATCAAAATCCGTTGCAAAGTTTAAAGATCTAAGCATACATAGGGACAGATAGAGAGAAGTGACTTGATGTATATCTACTACGTAGTGATTAATTAATTGTGCGTTAAGATGTTACACGCCCCCTGACAAAAATGCCTATTTACTCTGGGCTCTGGGTTTCCTAAATTGTAGGTAAATTTGAAATATCAGCTGTGTAATTTTACACCCGGCCACCTGTCTGACATCGACCTCCCTTGAGAATGCTATTATTGCCTGACAGCTGAAAAAACTATATTTCTTAGTAATTTACGAATATGAAGAGTAGTGAGAAACAACACGTCCGCCATAAACCAACTAAATGAAACCTATTACAAATGTTAAAAAATTTTCTCAAAATTTTTCACCCACATAATTCAGTCGGGTAAATGCTCAATAAAAGGCGGGTCTCGGGCAATGTAGCCATGAGGAGTGAGGAAGGAAGACATCGGGGCGACTGCGACGTTAGTTTGATAAACGAGTCTTTGTGCGTGGGGCGTTAATACGAAACGCCACACAATGCTCACCCGACGCGGTTGAAGTTGCCTGCTTGCTCCTCTTAATCCTCAATATTTGCCCCACTAGGATATATTATGTTATGGATCAGGTAATTGGTATAAATATATATCTCAATTTAATGTTGTAATACAACATTAAATTGAGATATATATTTATATACCAATTGACGGCCTACCTCATATAAAGCGTTAAGAAAGGCATTATAAAACTGTGTATCTCGTTTCTACTCGGGTATTTCTGACGCGTTTTCCCACTTTTTGTAAGTGCCTAACTAAAGATATATTGAAGTCTATAATTTTGTCTGTCTTCGTGCACAGTGCAATGGGGTACCCCCAGTGCTAGGAGACAAAGGGATTAAATAGATGGCTACGCCGCGCATGACTTAAGCAACTGTCACTCACACCGAACTGTAATTCGAGTTCACCTTATTTTAATAATAGTATTAAGTAAAATAAATATCATATGGTTAGCAAAACAAATAGGTGTCATCATTTGTGATCAGTAACTTTCTGTTGATGAACATAAGTAGGAATTAAAGTCAATATCGGTGCCACGATTATAGTTATTCTACGATTTTCTTTTTCTAGTACCGTGTCAGGTTGTAAATCTCTCGTAAATCAATTAAAATATGCATTCATTAAAAAAAAATACACCATTTTAATCGTGTGTTTCCTGCTAAGCGGTGCAGGTGTGGCGCAGACCTTGACATTTTTACGTTCTAACATACACATACGGAAACTGATAATGTTTTTCACAAATTAATATACATGTCTTTAATTATAATCAATCCCTATAAATAAAAATTATTGATAGCCATGTATAAAGAGAAAAATAACTTGCATCACTAGCAGAGTGAGTGCAATTTTTGTCGAATCAATAAAATAAAACATAAAAACCCAGATGCTAATAGAATCAAAATATTATTCATAACTTTACTGGGAATAACGAATTTAGCATGAACTGTATTACCATTTCAGCGAATACGAAGTTTAATCGAAACTGCTATGTAAATGACATTACTTGGAAAATCTTTTCGGTTACGGTGTTTGTGAATGATTAATTAATTATTATTTATTTATTCACCACAAATGACTTAATATTGTATCTTATATGTAATTTAATTTGTAATGGTATTAATCCCTTTTTGAATAAAAATACTCATAATATGAAGGAGAGAAAAACCAATTAAATAAAATTTTAGTAAAGACTTTCCATTCATTAAATATAATAGGGGTATAAAAACTTTACGTAAAATATTATAAGTAACATCAGTTACATTTAAATCACAATTGACTACGCTCATAGATAATATTTCTTTGATATTTTGTCTTGTATATCTTAAAGTTGCACTCCCGATGCTCTACAGAAGTGGCAAATTTCGAGAAGTAAGTAAGTTGAATACTTAGAGAATACACGGAAATAATGTGACTAATTAAAAATTAAATATATGATATCTTTACGTACAACTGCATGTCAACCCTGCATGAATCTTTATGCCGTGGTAAAAGGGACAAATTTAAATTTTTAGGTTGATTGACGTGCTGTTGACTGTACGCTAAGTTGCAAAAATTACTGATACCTATATACCTACACTAGCGCCACGGGTGTTATTCCAGGTTATATTATACGTGTGTACCAAATTTCATAACAATCACTTCAGTAAATTTTGCGTGAAAGAGTAACAAAGATACACATATATACACAAATTTTCGCAATTAGTAGGAAGTAGAATTGTTCTATGTATTTTTACATTACTTTCAAGAAAAACTTTACCTCAAAATACCGCAATGTATAAAACGTGGAGGTGTTCCTACTCGGAAGGGAGAGCGTTAATGTATAGCTGGGAACAAACGCTTAGAAATAATTGTATGCACATAATTATTTGTGCACCTTGCTTTGTCCGCCAGCCGAGAAAGCGAGTCGCGCTCGCTTGCGGTGGGGACGATTTACAGATACTAAAAGTGACTATTTTGCACGAAACAAAGCAAGCAAATTTTACTAAGCTATACTTAGAATGGGTTACAACGTCAAATTTGACGTTAATTATAACCTGAGGGCTTGGTTCGGGTTTGCATTTCACTTCTCACCATCGAATCAATTCGAAGTGAAACGTAACGAACCAATCATATTGCAGTGTGGTGATCGTAGCATGACGCAATTCACAAGGACGACTCGCTGCGAATCGATTCGATAGTGAGATATAAATAACCAACCCGAACGATATAAAAAAAGTTATATACCATTGGAACTAATTTAATATACAAACGATAATAATCTTTATGAAAAAAACTTAAAGAAAGTATTTAGGGTAAAATATCTGGCGTTCAATGATGAATCAATACTTGGAAAAGAGTAAAAGTTTTCAGGGTTGTTTGTTCGGCTTTATCTTTTCATGTAATATCCTTTTTCAGCTTTTTAAATTATTATTACGTACTTTATCAGCAACAGATATAATATATTAATTGCTCTTAATGGTATATACATGTGCTATATTTTTGTAAAACCAAGTAATAAGTAGGTACGTATAACTAGATAATTGTGTTATGTTGTATAGGGCTCGGTTACTCCACTTAAACGTTAACTGTAACCTGTTAAAGTTAACATCAAAATTGAATGGAGCAACCGAGCCTAGAGTTACAGCTTTTAACTTTAACCCTAAGTCTCTCTTAAACACTAGTCTCGAACAACATCTACGGGAACCATAAGGAGGTTATACGGCACATATTTTTATTATTTCTATTTCTCGCATATTTACTCTCCGTCAAAAATATCTTCAAGATATATTCGTGTGGTTGTCACATCCAGACAGACAGACGGGGTTCGCGAAAACCGCAGATGTTTCATTATTCCGTTTTAATGGCGTCAAAGCCATCGGGTTACGCGTCACACAGCCTCACACCAGCAAAATAATTCTATCTGAATGGAATGGAATGGAATTAGTACACAATACATAGAGGTGTAATCTATATAATATATTTATCCAATAGTTTTTTATGCCATTATAAAAGAATTTGTTTGTATTAGTTTGCAAAGAGAATTTTTCGTATCACGAAACTAGAAAATAATAAATATCCTATTCTGATGAGAAGCTATACGCATTTCGAGATGACAAAAATTTAATTAAAAAATTACGAAACTACGATGACTACGTATTGGCTCAGACGTTTAACAGCTGAAGAAGAAACTGAGAAAGAAAGACAATTTGTTTTAAATAAAGATGCTAACTGACACAACGCAACCCTAAATTAAAACAAAAAAAAAATAAGAAAACATATCCATAAATGGAGTAACAAATGTTTATTTATGAAGCCAGCTTTTTACAATTTTCCTCCAAGAATTCCATTTTACTATTCCATGAACATTATTGCTACATTCCTTTTCAAATAGTAATATCAAGTACAGCACTCCATCATACAAAATATACGAAATTACAGTCTCGACTGGAATCGATATAAGAAATTGCCGGCACTTCCCATGACGGCTATAAATTTCCTCAATACATACTCATAGTGACAGCAAAACAGCACACCAAATATAGTGACATCCGATGATAATATGGTATTATGTAAATTGTTTGTACGGGGGTTAGAAAATTGCTAACTTCGAAAAGGGGTGCAATATACGCGGGCTAAATTTTCAGAATAAATTTGGATAAAGGACTAATAATTGATATACAAAGAAATGTATAATGATAAGGTTGGTTCTCAGGGCGTTTTGACCGCTGCGGTAGCGCTGTCATTACGATCCATCAATTGTATTGAGGAAGAATCATTTCTAAAATCTATCATTCATAAAACTGACATTACAACAGATTAATTATTTCAAAATCAGATAGTATTATAGTGTTGTACGGAGTACCTACTAATTCCATGAGTATAACTATTTCTTGTCTTTGTTAAAATTGAGCAATTCTAAAGACAGCGCGGCCGAAGCGGTCGAAACGCTCGCTCTGAGAACCACCCATAAAGTGAGGAATTTATAGGAGACCGATAGGGAAGTAAAAAAAAAAGTTCTTTTTCATAATGTGGAAGATTTTCCATGTACGCTATTTGAATGATAGTTTTTGTCTGCAGTGTTCTGTGTTTATGTCCATAGACTCGATACAAGCGATACAAGCCATGTTTATAGTTTGGGCCGTTGAGTGTTGTTTACTTTTATAAAGCCTACGCTTCCAAATTACAATGTTATTTCAAAACAAGGCTGTCAGTACTGTCAATGAGGGCGTATCAATAAATACAACCCTTTTATTATTCAGGCATTTGCTTTTATTTGTCGTGCTCATGTATCATTTCCTGGTGATAAAAAAAATTCCAAACGTCTCATAGGCCTCGTTCGCATGAGCGCTTTTTCAACGTGCGTTATAAAAACATTGCTATTATTAACATAAATTTGTATAACGCGGCTTTTTCTTATACACCTAGCGTAGGTAAGTATAACGCGATGTTTTTACCGCATCGTGTAGATTTTCAAGTATATCGCGTTGGATATTACCTAGTTATAATATAGTATGCACTTATTATTTTTATTATATTATTGTTACTTATTTCCAAAGCGTTTTAAAAGCCGTCGGATGCTTTTTGACTCTCGTGCGAACGAGGTTATATCGCGGAGGAGAAATATAAAACGGTGATGTTATTTTTTACCGTTTTGTTGTTAGATATTCAAAGCTGTTAGTTGCACAAATAACTTGCAGGATATGTTTTTTATTGTTTCTCCCCACAATTTTGAGAGGAAGCGTTCCGGATAAGGGTTTATTGTGTTCCGAGTGATTTTTTATTCGATTTTCGTCAAGGGAAAAATACGTCTCGATAAAAGAAAAATATTTTACTTTATTGAAATTTTTTAGATGTGAAGTTTTAAAAGAATACGGTAGGTATCTAGTACAGTACAACGCAATCCTAAGTTAAAACAAAAAGCCTAATAAAAAAAACAATTCGCTATCTCTCTCAGTCATCCTCGCGTGTCCCCGGTTATATTCGAAGCTATGACGCCCCGAAGCCTAGGGCACGCGTAAAAAATCAACCATTGAATTTTGAAAATTTGGCTATGTTTTTATAACCTATCAGACATCATCTTACTATTGTTGCCTATCAGCTATTAAGACATGTAACCCTTAGTCGCCTCGTACTACATCCATGGGAGAATTTTGAGTGGTTCTATTCTAAGGTGGGACCACACGCCGTACATATAAACGCACCTGATATATCTATACGAAGAATGAAAGTTTATTTTTATATTTTTGTACGGCGTGTCCACAGTTCACAAAGTCGATTATTATATTTAAAAAAATTTAACAGAATTTACGTATTAGGTATTTTCATTCAAGCTTATCTAGATTTTGAGAAACAAAAAAAAATTGTACGAGTATTTTACGTACAAAAATAAAACTGTTCTTTTCAATGATATTTTTTCCCAGAGGTTTGCAACTTAAAGAGCATTAAAACTTGTAACATGATTTATATTTTGGAGATATTGTCATATCACTTGGTATTCCATTCAACCAACTGACCTTTAGTGGGATCCTAGGGAAACATGAAAGGGAATTATTAAGCATTTGTACATATGAAACTGCCGATGTAAGCTGATATTTCGATATTTCGACATGTGAAACGCTAGTAATTTGAGAAAATAATTTCTGCTGCAGTTTGACACTGTAAATGGAATTTAAAAATATAATATGTTTATAAGAAAATATGTTTCTCATCTGAGCGTTTCCCGGTAGCGGTTGAGCATCGGAGCCTAGGGTCCGCTTTCCTACTTTTTCGTCTCCACGGTCATCGGCATCCCTAGTTGTGAGACCATTGCGCATGCGCATATCATCCTTGACGACATCAAGCCAGCATTTCTTGAAGCCTTCTGCAAGGCCCAGATGAGCGGCATAGCCAAACATTTGTTATCGTAATTTGCCTGTCAACGTAAGACTTATAAAAATATATACACCATTCATTCAGAGAATAGCTCAAATGTGACTATGCTTCGTACTTTATAAAAACTTTATAAAAAGTATACCCAGAGAAAATTTGGCAACTCCAAAATAATAAATGCACAGATAAGTATAACCCTAATTGATATCATTACAGTATATAATGTAAAACAAAGTCGCTTCCCGCTGTCTGTCTCTCTGTCTCTCTGTATGTTTAGATCTTTAAAACTCCGCACTGTTGGAACACCAACATCAAAAAAATTTTTTTGTTTTGTTCGTCCTCGTTCTCCAACTCGTGTTGTTCGTTCTCTCTTTAATAAACGTTTCTTTATCAAGTTTCTCCGTAGCTCTGTCAACAGTCCGCAATATATCTATATATATATAATTTCCTCTCTGTTACAAAATGAATTTTTCATATAAAAAATATTTATGTTACATAACAATTCATACATACAAAACAAACTTTATGCTTCACCTCTTGTCATCCAGTGCATGATATTTCGCATCGAATGTTGCATAAATGTATTATATTTTATTTCTGTAAAATATTTTATAATCAGAAATGCTTTCTACGGCGTGGCTAGTTTGTGCTGCGGATGCCTGATGCCTCAGAACGGATCACCGATCAAACAAACCACATTTTGACGTTATCACTTTGACCTGATGTGTATAATATTATAGTAGTAACATACATTACCACTTTTTATGAATGTCCAAGAATTATACCATCACAGTGACTTTTTCACGTCAATTTTTAATTATATAGTAAGTACTAGCTTTCCCGGGTGAATTTCTCTGCGAAAGAGAAACAGACATGATTTCATACAATTTTACACCCCTCATTATAGTCATTTGGGGGTTATTTTTTGTTAAAAGTAGCCTATATTTGAACTATGCATAACAAATTTCATCAAGTTTTGTCCAGTGGTTTAGCCGTGAAAGCGGAATAGACAGACAGAAAGACGGACAGACTTTCACATTTATAATATTAGTATGGATTTCTCAAAAAGCTAAATACGACTGGCATTTCACAAGACCATTGTTGAGTCTATAAACAGTACTGAGGCTACATAGGGACCATTTGGACCCAGTTTATAATGAACTGTAGATATTGATCGAGTTAAGATTTTTTTAAATGGATTTCAAAATTGCGATACATAAAGCTATTTTAAGTAAGGGCCAAAATATGACCCGGTTGGCATTTCCGTTTCGTATTCCGTTGTTTGTCTGTTAAAAATTGTAACGCATTCACAAAACTCGAACATATAGTTATTTAACTATTGAAATCTGCCAAAGCCTTAACTTGTAAACTTGAAAGGTTTTTTTTTGGCCAGAACGTGACTGAAAATTAACTTCATCGGTAATGTGTTACAAAAAAAAATATTTTTATAGATTTATCAACAAAAAAAAAAATAGTCTAGAGTATTAATCGTTAATTGTACTGAATGGACTGTTGAAAAACCAGTGCATTGAATAATGCCCACCAATTGAACTACGAAAATTGGGCAGCTGGTTGTGCAATCAATACTGATACTCATTGTATCCGGTTGCAATCAAACTGGCTACTTCCAAAAACTAGGTCATTTCGACCGACCACATAATTATCGGTCGGTTTATTGTTATTTCAGTATCAAGTTATATCAAGTAAGTACTGGTATAAATACGAATAATAAAATATAAAATGTATTTTTATTTTCGAAAATTCAAAATTTTACTCATTCTGAGTGAGTTTTGAATTTAGAATGCAAATTTTCGTGAAATTGTTCAATTTTACATAAAATCTTACCTGATTACATGATGCTCTTTATAAATGACATAAAACGAAATGTTATTATCTTGAAACGAAATAAAACTAGCAAAAGGATTTTACTCGGAGTAAGTATATTATGTACCTACTCATCTAATAAGATAAACGCATTGAGTTAAAAATGGCTGTTTTACCATCGTTGTAACGATGGTAACAGTCCCATGGTAAATCATTATTATTTTTAGATAGAAGTCCCCCTGTAGCGTTTATCTGTCTTTCTGTATGAACGCGATGAACTCAAAATCGATCGTTTTTTGGTGAAAACCGTAGTTTTCACCAATAGTTAATGCGATTCATGAGGAAGGTTTAAGTTTGTGTCATAAAATGTGTTATGGTTTTACTCGAGTGATGCTGGTTCGGGCCTATAGTATAATAGTGACAAGTCACGATATTATTTTTTATTTCACAATTTAAATATTTTTGCATCACGTTTTTCCATTCACGTTTTCATTCGCATTAACACCGTACTTAAGAAATATAGGCAATGAAAAAAAAAAACAAATTTAAAATTTAGTGAATTAAATTCGTGCAATCCCAGCTAATAAAATATGCTGCCGGCCATCCAGTATTCGGAAAGTTCGTGGCGAAAATTGAGGGTCACTGACCTATGCTCCAAAAAGTTAATAATTAAGCCTGTTATAAATGTTTGCCGATATAGCTAAGCCGCTACGGGAAATTTTCTCGGGTTATTCACTATTAGACCATACACAACTAACCACATGTATGGTCAAATTGATAAAAAAGAAATAACATTCACCATAATCATGAACCATTAACCATATTTAAACATAAACAAAAGATTGTTCAACAAAACAAAAAACTATTTCCTATCTCTATAAATTAGGGTGTATATATATACATAATATTACATTACTTATGTACTAAGTAGTATAATATAAATTTAGACTTTATAGTTGTGAGGAAACCTGAATTGGTTTACTTACTAACGTTTACTTGGTTTACTTAATCTGCCACTGTATATACTTAATCTGTACTGATGTAAGATTTTATTCGATACGCTATAAATAACTCTATAATTAATATTCTAGAATCTTAATAAATAATATATCACTCTATGTTACATGCTATACATTATATTTTTTTTCGTTTTTATCATTTAACCACATTTGTGGTCAGTTGCGTGTGGTCTCATAGTGAATAGTCCATTATCTCTAACGCTATTAGCGATTGAGTTAAGCTAAATTTAACTTATTTAGTTTTAGAATAATATATAGGTATGATAGATACTTATACTACTAAAAAACACTACGATGAGAGATTCGTTATAAACTTTTTGTAATTGCTTCTCTAACTCATTGCAATTTAGAGACTTATTTTTATTCTACAGACTTAGTAATTCAAGTTTTGAAATCTCAACAAAGTTTTAGATTCAAGTTAAAAATAACTTTTGGTATCTTGCTGAAAAGTACCCAATTATCATCATTATTTTTGTTCAAGTAAGTGGAATAAACGAATAAGCACTTGAATGTATTGATGAATATATCATAAATAATCATCTAAAAATATTTTTTCTCAGACTCAGAGAAGTACTTAGACGAACAAAACAAACAATTATGCTGTTTTTTTTTTTTTAATTTTATTTTCTTAAATGAAAATACAGGGAGTGCAGAACCTCGACTTGTATGTAATACTATGTACTATATTTTAATAAACGAGACTTATTTGAATCTATATACCCCTTATAACCTATGTTTGACCTCGCCCGGTAGCAGTCAATAAGAGTACAGTAAGCAATCAGTACATCAGAGGCATTGATCGATGGTACTTCTGACACTACACCTTAGTGTCATCCACGGTACAACGACAAATGGTGGTCTCAGAAATGACAATTATCCCTTCTCTCTCTCTCAATTGTGTTTTTTCCACAGCCATAGAGCGTCCGAGCCCCGAGTACACTTTTCCACTTCACCTCATCTTAACGACATAATTCAGCACTTTTAAGGTCTGCAATTGTCTCTTCTGTGCTCACAATACTTTATTTCATAGACACTTCAGTTAAGTGTACCTATTATAGTTGGATCCCGTCCATTCTACATGAGTTCTGTCGTAAGAACGCGCCTTTCCGTTCGATTAACTCCCCAGCTTCTAACAATAAAACCAATTTCTTACTCCATTACGTTGCTCCTTGTATGATTGCTGAAGTCTGTGTAGTTTTTCACCTATTCTTGAAGTAAGCTATCAGATAAACTTGATCTAGGTCATAAAAATAGAAATGTATTGGTATGTACCTACTGTCAGACGAGAAAATCTAAAGACTGGACAAGACATGCACATTTACCAAAAAAAAATCCTCCCTAGAATATCCACTCCATATCGTGGGTGTCGTATGAGGCGACTAAGGAAGCCTTGTCAACTGATAGGCAACAACCACATTCCCAAAGAGGGTTCACGTCAAGCAGACTGCCGACCACAAAATCAGAGTCAAATCGAAATTTTAAGGTTTCTTGTTTACGCGGACTTCTTTTCCGGGCTTCGGGCTCTATAGCCGTGAATGCTGGGGACACGCGAAGATGAGAGAAATAGAGCAAGCAAAAGATCGTGTGAAGCAGAACAGCCGCTTGCAGTGGGCCATTGTTGGCCCGGATCCAACAATCACTTTGTCTTGAGACGCTCAGATGATGGCTTGGAATGTCTAAGTGACACGCCGTTCCAGATTAAGGTCTAAGGTTTACCTTAAGTGCTCAACCATATTCTATACATGTCTCGTCATATATAAGTAAAATAATAAAGGAGCCAGCTTTTTCATAGTAAGTTGTTTTTGCCATCTGGATCTTTTCTCTTCTCACCTGCTACATAAGATTTGGAGGAATGTTGATAAACTGTTCCTCAACTTTGTAAATGATAGAAATGACTCCATTTCATAAACTAGCTGATAAATCATCAACTTTAGTTTCCTCATTATATTTTCTTCACTCTAACGATTAATCTATACTAATATTATATCCTTATCTATATAAATAATCCGGCAGTTAGATGGGTCGATTATGTAAAGGAAATTGTTGGCAACAACTGGATAAGGATGGACCAGGACGGAGATGGTTGGCGTAGACGGAAATAGATCTATACCCAGCAGTGGGTCACGGAGGGCTGCAGATGATGATGATGATACAAATGTGAAAGTGTATTTGTGTCGTCTTTCACGTCGAAACTGACTGAGGTGATTTTTAGTGTGAAGATAATTGGAGAGTGTCATTTATAACCTACTTTTTGCCGCACGCAGGTAGTAAATTAATAAAAATACTGTATTCAGAGACCGTTGAAGGCGCTGTAGGCGTGGCCTAGTCACCAATCAAACGACCCTGGACGAGGAAGCCATTTGCAACCACTCGGTGTCCGACAGTGTCCGAAAATTATTTGGGGCCCATCCATATGGAGAAGAATAATGTGATTACGCAAAATTGTTTTGTTGATAAATCACGGGAACCGCACGATGCGCCATGCCGCCATTTTATTCAAATGATGCGTAATAAATTGAGGTTTTCAGATTTTGTTTTTGTATTTTATTCCTGTTACATCATATAATAATAGCTTCTTGCAAAATTGCAAATATTTTCGTTTAAAATTGTGTCTTGTATCTTGTTTTTAGTGCAATGAAGTGTTTTGCAATGAACTACTTAACCACAACAAACACAATAAACTGATAAGTACCCTCCGTGAAAAAATATTTTACTACTAGCCGTGGCCTGGAGATTTCGGTCACCCATTCTATTTAATTTCTTAACTATGCTTTGCCTACATTTGAACATTTTATTATATAGTTTGAAAGGGCCAATGTTATTACAAGGCGCTTAAAAGGACAGATAGGTGACATATCTCTAGATATATAGAAATATATCTGGAGATATATCACCTATCTGTCATCTAAAGGTTTAGTTGGAAAGAATTACACTTGCAATAAATTCGCCCTTGCTTTATACTTATCATTTTTTTATTATAGGTATATTTTCTGTAAATAATCCACTCAAAAGTTGATCTATCTCTTATTCTTCGTAAATTATAAAAGTCACTGTGGCAACTGGATGGCTTTTATAACATAGAAAATCAAGTAATTTCGATAAATACTCTTGGAAATGTCTGCAATGATACTTGAAGCCTACTTGACGAAGACAAAAGAAATAGTCTGGCCTCATGCCAAACAGTTCGAGCCATCAGGGCAGTAGCGGTGGAAGGGCAGGTGGGCGCCCAGGGCGCTAATTATAAAAGGGCGCGCGAAAAGTACACCCAAGTGTGATGTACACCCCTATAATAATTTGTATTTCGCGCGTGTTAAAGCGTCGTGTCGTCAACACAGAATTAATATGACATGATTGTTTTTTCGGATTATTTTTTTAGGGTGCACCTTAAAAACTTCGCCCACGGCACTTCGGTACTTCAAAATGCGGCACAGAATCAGGGATATGGAAATGGGGAATGGAACGTTCAAAGACAGTTGTTTTAAAACTAGAGGTAACTTTTGTATCGATACCAAATAGAAATGTGAATCGTTTAGCTAGTCGAATAAACATTTCGGATTCAAGCCAGGTATTCGGGCAATCAGATTGGTATTCTCCAAGTAGTATGTTGCAATACTTGCAATGCTATGTGAGTTACTCGTTGCTATACGGAATAAGTTTTTATAAATACATTTTTGTTTTTTATTATTTATTTTCTTGTCTCTTTTTTGGTATTGACATTAAAAAAACTCACTAAAAAAATGTTTTTTTAAATACAGAGTATACAGAAATTTAATTTTGGAATACTCGCTTAAAACAGTTGAATACATATTTATGTATGCCTATACATCAATAAAGTCTTCGTCTATACATAAATAAAGTATTCGTACATTATAATTATTAACAACAACAAAAACAACATATGACAAAATTAATTAAAATCAAAATACATGTGATAACACAGCATAAGGCCACGTGTTTACTTAACAAATATTCAAAATATGTAAATCATTTATAAATATTAAGTCTTGAAGCCATGGTTATGAATTCAATATGATTTTTTTGAAATATTGAGCAGAATCTTCTTTCAACCCAGCCTTTACATAATATATTTCACTAAAGAATAACCCGCTTGATCTAGATAAACTCTATGCTTTGAATCATAAACATTTATCTTGGCCAAGTATCAATGTTTTATTATAAAAACTGGGTGTTACCCGCAGCATCACTCGTGTTTGGCCCTGCGTCATCAACTACATACTAAGTACTCGTATATCTAATCCAAATTCAATTTTGGTCCTTTTTTTCTCACAATATTCTACCGGCCATTGCACATCTGAATTTGCGACGAGTAGTCTCAGAAATCAGCTTTTTTAAACCTGTCACGAGGTCGCTAAGTGGGTCAGTAGAAACAAGATCATTTCCAAAGAAATTATTTTCATTCTCCAACCCCAAAGCCTAAATCGGATTTATAAATTCACCCTCATTTATCACGTTTTGGGAAAATTACTAAGTGAATTAATTATACCGATACACTGACCGCACACATGTTGATAGGATGTAATTATAATCATATACTTGCCCATTATTAATTTCACAGTAAGGTAGACCATGAATTTTTATTAATGCAGTGGTTTTCCATTGTCTTCTCCATTTCACACATTAGATGATAAATTTATCAACAAGAGTGCAGGTTTTTATATTTTCCTTCACAGAAAACAAAGTGATGATCGATGAAAACTACTATACTAATCAGATTGGTATACAAAATTTCATTATATTAATCAGATTGGTATACAAAATTTCGGTTTGGTTTCGATGGTCGCCTTTACCATTGACCAACCACCGATTCATAAATAAAAGTATTGCCTTTATTATATAATTACTTTATCCTGGTGTTATAACAAATTTAGACGAGCCGACATGTATGAGATAAAAAGCACAAAATAAAATAAAACTTACCTAAGTCTTCAGCATCCTCGCTCCACTCTCCCGTGCCGGTCGCTAGCGCTACGATCGTCGCCGGCAACAGAAAACGCAGCAGTGACGTCATCATCACTATCACTTAACTACTTATTCCTATTTTGGCAACATTTCTATCAATCAACTAGTCCTAAGACGGTCTAACGAACATAATTTCAATGACGGTTCACGTTTCGGCTACCGACGCTACCTTCAGAATCTATTGTCATCAAGTTTCGATTTAATTTACATGCTTTACGTCACTCTTTCTTTAAGCTAAATGTTCCGGTTTAATTCTAAATCCATTACCCTAGTTGGAATACGGTTGACTGGCATTTTTATTAATCGAATCCAGTCAGAAAGGTCTTTGTAATCTTTCTTGCATTATGTCTAGGAACGTGTATGGTGCAATCGGCTTTTTGGACGTAAAATATTCCGTTGAATAATTCAGGACTCTTTTAGCACTGGCCGTGTGCGCTTGAAGACGGGAACACCTGAAACAAAGTACACATTCCCTCATTTATGTCCAAACACAAATTCGTATATTCTGAGTAGTCGTTGAGCAAATTGGTTGGGAATTTATAATTCATTCTCCCCGCATGAATTACGGAATAGTGAAGAGCAGTGTTGTAGGTCTATCGATAGATTAGCTATCGATGAACTACATATCAATCATCTAATACCATAAACTGACTAACAATATATGGACAATGCTTGAAACTAATTATTTTATTATAATTTTTCTATTTTTTGTTTGTAAATTAAAATTCGTTTATCAACTTCAAGTAGGTAATGATTTAACTAATCAGTTTGAAAGTTAGTTATTCAACTAATCTACACTCATGAAAAATAAAGTATTATAATTAAAATTCTTTTACAAATAAACATAATATAGTACATACAAAATTATTACTATGCGAAACCGACCCAGAGACCAAAGACCCTGGTAGGCTATTGTGTCAATAGTCCTATCGAAAATATCTAAATCGATGATACTATTCATTCTATCGATATAGTTAATTTTAGTTAGATAGTTTAGTTTTTAAGGTCACATTTATAGAACACTATAGATAGACCATCACTATCCGCGTACACTATATGTATAGTCCCGAGTGTGGCAGGATTAAGTCTGATATTATCATACAGTCCTTTACACCTCAAAGTACGTCGTTACATCACTTCCGCCGTTTTGCATATAGTAGTTTAAGTTAGTTTGTGTCGAGTGTTTGTTTTGATACGCGACGTGAGTGTCTCTTAACTAATTATCCCTACATGTTTAATTAAATGTACTACGTTAGTAAAGTCGACTTTTTATTAAGTCATATGAATGAAAACCATTTTTCATTATCGTCTGTAGTATGGGAGGCCCCTTAAGTAAGTATTTGTTTTATTCTATTTTTAAGTATTTGTTGTTATAACTGCATTATAAATACATAATCCGTGAAAAATTAAACTGTCTAAATATAATACCGTTCATGAGATATAGTTACAGATGGACAAACAGAAGGAGTACTTAGTAATAGAGTTCCGTTTTACCCTTTGGGTATAAAAAAAATAATTTGTATTAAAAGCGTGTGCTAAACTAACCCAATAAGAGAATGCGTTCCACTGAATACCACAATCCATTTTGAATCAGCAATAAAACCGACGGCTGCATACCAGACTTGCAATTTTACAACCATAAAACGGCGTTTACCTCATTCTACTTAAGCTGTGGTAATTCTTTGCTGCGATTCACATTATACTATATTATTAAGGCATTATTCACATACAAATACAAGTTTTTTTTTGTGCCTGGAAACTGAATTAGGCAAAATTCGGACGAGCGGAACGATTAAGTGGCGTGTTTTCAACTTAGTGATCCCTATTGTAAAGCGCTGCACATACGCGTCGAATTAACCGCACATCGTTTAGCATGAATTCTTCCTTACGCAGAAAACACTTTTCTGTTTATTTTAAAATGGAACTCTTTAAGAAAATATAAGAAAAGCTTTCAGAAGCAAATCCTTCGTCAAAGGCAACGCAACGACCCGTAGCGAGTGCTGAAGCGCTAATGTAGTTTAGGCGACGGGTGCTATTTCCCGCTTTTAGACTGTCGCTAGGATGTTTAAGGCTTTTTAAGTTATGGCAGGTAGTTGAGGATTCATATTCTGTATTATTCTGTATACGGTTTGTACAGATATTGTTTGTACAGTATCACGTAATTGTCCTTTACGGGATAGACAGAGCCTAAAGTTGCTGAACTGGAAGGCTAACTAACTAACAGAAGCAATAACAGCATTGCCAAAGCGGGTCGACGTTTATAGACGTTTGTAGTCGTTTCGTTTTCAACATTTACGATTAATTTTTTACACCGCCTAGGCTTTGAGACATCACATGTAACATGCAAAGATGTGACAGAGAAAGGATGATACCAAAAGACGACTAATAATTGATCGACGACCACCAGAGTGGTCAAGAGTAACCGAAATAAAGATGAACAAGATTTGTTCTTTTTATATTTTACCAATTCCTTCATTTCCCTTCGAATCTTTACCTCAAGGAAACTGTTTGATCTCGAGGAAATTACCCAATTGACTTGTCGTATTATCCTGACAACACAGAAAAATCATTTTTTATTAAAAAACAAATCCAGTTTAGTATATTTATAAACAAAGTAAATTTTGAAGGATGACTAAATATATATATCTACTTTTGGTTAAAATAGATATTTAGCAAAAATATATAAATTCCCTGTGCGCTCCAAAATACAGTTTTTGTATCATCAGTCATCACATTATAAGGATTTTTCGTATGGACGCATAAAAACCTTTATTAAGACTTCATAATATTATAATTGCATAAAAATCAAATCGATAGTATGAGTATATCCCATATTTATTTGTGTAATATTCAGACATTTATGGTCCAGCAATTAGCACATAGCATAAATTAGCAATATATATTAATGCAATTTCCTTTCAAACATGAAAGCGTTTAAAATGTTTTCTATGAAGAATTACAACTGACCCGCCTACTTAATGCGGCACGTAATTATTTTATCCACGTAATTATACGTAATAAGTCAAGCTTGTGTATATTAACTTCTGGATAAAGAAGTGGAAATTATAGAATGAAAAGTTGATGAATTAATTAAGGTTATTTTAAGACAAACTTGGGAAGCTTTTTATAACTTTTGATCAGTTATCCAATTTTTCGTATTATTTATAGTCAGGTCAGTGATTATTTTAAAAAAACCTACTTACTAAATTAATATATTGACAAAGTAAAATTTGACATAAGCATAAGTATATAATAACCTTTAAGAAAAAACAGATAAATTGAATTAGAAGGCAATCACTTTTTATTTTATAACTTATTACTTGGTGCCTGTCGCTCGTGGGAATTTTTGCAACTTTTCTTCTACGCGTTTAAAATTCTGCCAATTTCCAAGTATTGTACAATGGATCCAGTCACTTTGAAGTAACAACTTCAAATGACTACCAAAAAAACAATTTTGAAATCAATATTTCGCCCAAAAATAAATTAATGAAACGTGATAAAAATAAAATTATTGTCTTTTAACAACTACAATAAATATTTTTTTCTAAATTTGTTTTAGTTGTTTCTAGACTTTAAAAAAAACTGAATTAACACTGGCCAATCATCCAATTGCAGAAAAATAAAATTTTAAGTTCTTACGTCTCATCAGTACTACGCTAATATAGTATACTACAAAATTAAATCGAAGTTATTTGCTATGCTCTACCAATTTGCAGGTTTTTCCCCTACAATATAAACGTTATGTGGACCTGTTTCTCTACAAAGTTGCGCTCAATTCTTTAACGACTTCCAAGTAGGATTAAAGAATAATTGCAGAAAAGAAATTGTAACTAATAAACTAACTAGCAAGTAGTGATCACTAACTCAAAGCGTGGAACACTTGAGAACAGCGAACTATTTTTATTTTGTTTCAAGTTACAAGACGGTGGAACTCCAAGTCGATCGTGGTTTATTATATTTTACTCTAGTGTATTTATTGCCTCGGTATTTCTCGCGCCAATAGTAATTTTTGTGCCCAACGGCTTTGATATGAAGAAGATTTTGATATTCTTAAGATATATATAATAAAGCACAATGCTTGTCTCTGAACCGAGAGGTCCCGGATTCGATCCCCGGTCGGGTCATGATGGAAACTGATCTTTTTCTGATTGGCCCGAGTCTTGGATGTTTATCTATATATGTATTTGTTATAAAATATAGTATCGTTGAGTTAGTATCCCATAACACAAGTCTCGAACTTACTTTAGGGCTAGCTCAATCTGTGTGATTTGTTCTAATATATTTAATTTATTTATTGTTATTATAATAAGTTGATTTCTGGTAGAAATAAGAATACATGTATTATACGAGTAATATTTTTTGTACACTTTTTGAATTGATTTCGAGCTTCACTATATAAATAGTGAGGCTCGAAATCAATTCAAAAATACTACATACTTTATATAGTTCTACATATTTTAGTTCGGTCACCTATGTGGTTTGCTTAATGGTATCTTTCAATAGCAGTGCCCTCTCCTTGAAAAGGCGTGAATAAATATCTGGACAATATAATACGCAACTTACATAGCGAGAAAGAAAAAACAAATATTTTATCTAAAATTATTTCTTACTTTTTGTTCAACACTTATTTTAATTTTCAAACTTAAGATCTCACCTTGAACAACACAAACCAAAAACCTAATAATAACGTAATTTGTATAAATTAATTAAATTTACCCGTAATTGAATTATGAAATACTCGGTTCATTAAAATATTGAGGTAATAATAAATCATATTAAAGCAATCACAAATTTGAAATAAAACACGCATGGAGTCCCGGCCACAGGAGTATGTTCGCAACATTTCATTACTCGCGTTATAAAGTTCGCCCACAAAATAAACAGCTGTGCTGGCGGCCACTGAATCATAATTAAGTTGGCATTCATTTGTTTTATCCCGATGTGATTTTATGAAGAACAACCTATACTAAATTAAACTTCGAACAGAGAAAATCGTAGCTTTGTGTGTATGGCGTGTTGTTTCATTTAGAATAGAACCACTTTGTATGGATTTCGTACGTGGCGACTAAGGGACACATTGTCTTAGTAGCTGTTATAGGCTATAACAACATTCCTGAAGTTGGACGTCAGGTTGTTTGTAAAATCTTTTTAGCGTCAGAAGCCCGAATATAAATGGAGACACGCAAAAATGAGAGAGAGGGAGGGAGTGACTGAATTCACAGCTTTATATTAATCTGAAGCTTTTAGACGTTTATCTAAATTATTCGGAAATATAAATCAAATTAGTTTATTTCGTAAATATAGGTAAAAAACAGGTTTTCTGTTTGTGAAAACGTACACTCTGTCCCGCCACTGGGAATACAAAATTTAATTACATAAATTGACAAAAATCAAGAATGTACATGCATTAACATATGATTTAAAGTCGTATTCATTACTTTTCATTTAATTTATAATAATCGGTCACTTAACAGTTTTTATTTAACGTAATTAAAAAGAAAATATATATATTCTATTAGAATCTTGTTCCGGCTTCGCTCGGGTAAAACAATAATAAAAAATAGCCTATGTCACTCCTGAAGGTTTTGTCTATCTCTGTGCCAAATTTAATCAAAAATTCATGAAAAATCAAAAATACTCTTTATAATATTACTATGGCTAATTGTTTGAGGATTATTATAAGGATAAAGAATTATATCCATAATAGCAAAATAAATTTCATTAATTAAATGTAATGTTAAATTATGGTTGCTTTCGTTAAAATATATTTGAAGCAAATTCTTATCTAAATAATATCAAAAAGTTTTATTTAAATGAATTTCTACGTAGTCATTTAAAGTTTACATTATATTACTAATTAATACATTAGAAAGTTGTAGGTTAGAACAAAATTTTATATGATCTAGTTAACAAGTCATTTAGATAAGTAAATTATTTAATATGTTTTAGTTATTAGTTATTTACTATGAAAATGGTGGTTACTTGTGTGAAAGAAAAAAAACGAAAAATGCTATTATTATATTATTTCTTACACAAGATCGTACATTGTCATCCGAGAGGTGCCATTGGCCACAATTCACACGCACCAATTTGACAAGAACGGTTTAAAGTTTGACATTTACGCTAACCATGCGTCTCCGAAGCGAGATCGACCCGTCGTGCGGTCGAACGCGCGTCGCGCGGTATACTGCCGCTCACTACCTTGAAGCTTGCGGAGTTGCTACTCGGTCTACTTCGGCCGCCGTCGGCAGGTGAGGGCCCAGTGAAAACTAGAAAAATCCGGATAAAACGAGACATTTTAGGTTCCCAAGGAAATGATAAAGCTTTTCGCGTCCATCTGGCCGTGAAATCAACTTTTTCGCTGACTGCCTGTACTCGCGTCTTTTTAATAGGCTCCCAAATTTAATTTTGGTAAATTTGTAAATTTTGATATTGGCTGGTGCACGAAATTAACTTATTTAGAAAATAAAAAAATTCCACAGTTTGAAGCAAGTTAAATATAATTAAATAACCTAAAATTATAATAAAAATGTATTAAAAATTATCTTGAATTCAATGTATAACAGAATTAAATAAAATATATAAATATGTTGTAAAAAGCGCGTTTATATGATACTAGAGCGTATTGTTCGTAGCTTTTCGTAGACGTCTACGGCGTAACGCTACGAACATAGCAAGACAAGCTACAAGATCGGCGACCGATGCTACGTGTCTAGGTGTAGGAAGTAAGTGTGATTTAATATTGTATTTTTATTACCAGTACCATTTTTTATTTATTTACCAGCAACATTCTCTAAGCATTTAGATGACGTTACGTTAACGTAAGTTATATTATACAACCGAAATCTTTATAGTGTAGAAAACCGCGCCTATCGTAGCCCATAATGTGTGCAATAAAAAAAGAAAAGAAATTTCCATTCACATGTCAAACGCCTCCCATAATTGTACGCGTTGCGTAGATGTGCACGCAAGTAGGGTGACCAACTATTCGCAGGGATTTAGGAGAACATATTAACCATTTGTTCCATCTGATAACGCCCTCGCATTCTTAAAGAGGTATGCGAAGCAACGACGGTCTAAAATATTCCGGTCTCAACGTACCGTGAAGCAGCATATGGGACTATAAACCATTGAAAAATCTTCTAGACAGAGACCTGATTCAACTAGTCAACATCATACATCGGAGGTCCAAGTTCCCTGGTTCCCGATCCCTGTTCAGGTCAAGATGAATAGTATCTTTTTCTGATCTTCTTTTTTTGATCTTGACCTTGGGATGATTATATATATTTGTATATGTTATAAAATATAGTATACCTAAACCACGAGTCTAAAACTTCCTTTGGGGCGTCATTATTATTTATTCTTGTATATTTCGAAAAGTTAACATGTACAATTCAGTTTATTTGGGAATGGAATAAATTCATAGAACTGTGATAATCGAGTTCTTTTACGAAATGAACAAAAAAGAAATAAAAGATACTAATAGAAATCGAAATAAGTTTTGCTCAAACCCCATAATTTTCTCTGAACATAGTACAGACAGTTGGTCACCCTACAAGCGAGAGTATGATATAGTTCCGGCTTGCGTGTGCCCGTGTTATGTGTATTTTATGTTAATCAATATACTAAAACAAATTTGGTTGTTATTGCACAAGCAAAAGTTGAACAGGCTAACCTATGTTATGAATGAAATATTTGTAATTCAACTCAATCACAAAAAAAATAAATTATTTTATTTGACTTTTTCTACACATATTTTTGTAAAAGAAAGAAATAAACTTTATACTCAAAGAATGGATTAGCAAATGTTTGTTGATTTTTATCAACAAATTTTGCTACTCAAAAGTGGTAGTTCGGTTAAACGAACTGCCTATTCCTAATATAAGTAGAGCGAATTTTTATCCAGATAATCTGAGACCGTTTGCTGAGTATCACGTGGATAAATATAATCACACGATACAATATACAAAATGAAAGTAAGAAACACAATAATCCATGTTTGCTGTATTCGTCGAAATTGAATGAATATAATTTTGTATTATTATTTCATAAATTACTAAGCGATTTAATATTGTAATACTAATCTAACCTAATAACCTTAATCATGTCTAGCCATCTAGATTGCCATAAAAATCAATGAAGTTTTACTTAATAATAAGTTATGTTTTCTTACTTATTCGTGTAATTTTATTTAAAACATAACATATTTATTTATATTAATAAATATTAATAATAAATATAAATAAATATTAATAATAAATATTTATATTAATAAATATAAATAAATATATTTGAATAAATAAATAGACAAATCACATAGATTGAGATTGTTAAATGATAAAAAACCTTGGACCCTTCCTAAAACTTCCACCTCTCACACTTGATCTTACTTTTTTATTATTATTTATATATTTTCTTGACATGTTTATTACATATATTTTGACATTTACTTGTAAAACATATACGTGATTTGTGATCTTCAAGTGTCTGAAAGTAACATAAGTATCTATTATGTTAGATTATGGAGATCGAGTACGTCATGCACACTCAAATGATCAAACCGGTAGCGGCGTCGTGGATCGGGTCGGGAGGTTCCCTCTATAAATTGTGGTTGAGCTTCGCGATGGCTGACTCACGCGTCAACTCGTGAACGGGTGCTGCCGGGAGGAACTGATCAGCTCAATCTTTTATTAAAAGTTTTTTTTTTGTTTGGTTAATTATACATATATATATATATAGGTATATATATTTTCCTTTCATCAGCACTTGATCACAATCATAATGTACTTTATTGTGTATTTACATTGTTATATTACTGATAAAAAATTATACATAAATTTATATTTAAAAAATGGTAAGCCCTTCTGGCATAATAGGGACCAACACTGTTTGAATGAGTTTCTTTCGGCATTTCTTCTCAGCAATGGTCGTTCCGAAATGCTAGTAGTTTGTAGCTTTGGTAAACATCATTTAATTTAGAATATGACGTGAAAAAGTGCCTGTGAAGGCCTAGTTTCTGAATAAATGATTTGATTTTTATTTTCATTTTGTTGGCTCCAAAGCAAGTTCGAGACTTGTGTTATGGGATACTAACTCGATGATACTATGTTTTATAACATGTACATATATAGATAAACATCCAAGACCCAGATCAATCTGAAAAAGTTCAAAAAAAGTTCCATGTTGACCTAACCTGGGATCGAACCCGGGACCTCCAATTTAGTAGTCCGGCATGATCATGACCATTTGACCACGGAGGTTGGTGGTGGGTCGTCTTAAGGTGGAACTTAAGGCGTGCATATTTGTCTTACTTCTCTGATTGGCCTAGCTATATCACAACTATTTAAGTTGATAAGTCAACTACCCAAACCTTTATATATTTTATAAAAGAAAGTCAGCTACCGCGTCTGTGAATTTGTGTGCGATAAACTCAAGAACACCACTTGACTGGCTTTCATCAATGAGATGATTCCTGATAAAGGTTTAAGCATATACCTAATTTATTAAGTAATTTTATCCGAGCAAACCCAAGTCGAGAGTAACTGATAAATTTAAGTTGATAAGTCAACTAGAACTGATAAAGTCAAGTTTAATAAATAACTATAACTAGTTCTTGTCCGCATTTCCACCCGCATAATAACTTCTCATCCCCGAATCGCTTTTCAGCGCGAATACCCGCTGTTCCTTATCATTTGGATGGCAAGAATACGTGCCAAGTTTCTAGTTCGCAGTTTCAATACTTGTGGAAATTTATTATTACGATATCATTATAGTAGTCTAATATTATATCAAGCTTATTGCAGTGTAGATTTAATTTCTCATTTTTGTAATATCATCTATTACAAAAATGAGATATTAGTTAGAATATCATGAATGCAAAAGTAAGTTTGTTTCTTACCTCTTCACGCTCTATCTATGTAGTTGAAGTGTGGTGAAGGACATAGGGTACCTTTCATTCCGGAAAAATAACTTTTTGACGCAGGCGAATCGCGGGCAAGTAGTTAGATTATATTTTTGTATTAATCATCCTAATCATGAGATGGGTTAGGCCTCCCTTCACACGATCCATCCCTTCATACTTCTTGGTCTTATGCCTTACGAAATCAGTTTTTCTTGCTGTCGGATGACCTACCTACCTACCTACCATTTTATGACTCCGACATCAACTTCTGAGGAAGAAACCGGGAAAGTACCATGAGAGAGAGAACAATACATTATCAATTTCAAACAGGAATAAATAAAATTTAGCGAGTTTCAAGAAAACAATAACAATGTAATGTCTATAAAATTTTGTTCATCTTATACACGTTTTATTTCGCGAAGTTTTATATTCAAAACGTTCAATAAGAAGGAAAGATCGACCCCTTGTCACTGCCCGTCAATAAGCTTTTATTTGGAGCAATGCCTACTTTGCAAGTTATTGACGAAATAAGGACGGAGATTGAAATACGTATAATTTTGTGAAACACGAGAACAAGGCTGGCTGAATACATTAAACGAATGTTACAAAAACAAAAAAAATCCACCAACATATTGCAGGTTCATTATTTTTATTGAATATATACAGGAGGTTTTAGAATTACTAAGACTAATGTCAGATTTAAATCAAGTCGCCTATAGGCATCTAACGTAACTTCACTACGTTTGCGGCAGATCCGACCGTGTCGTTAGCATTTAAATAAAATAGGTTCTAATAATAGGTATATTTCAACATCAAAATAAAGTCGCTTTCTGCTGTCTGTCTCTGTGTATGCTTTTTTGATACGGGTCTTTTAATAAATAGTGTCATATCTGAGGAAAGTTTAGGTGTATAATTTATTAAGATTTTACCCGAACGAAGCCGACACGGGCCGCTAGTAAATATTATATTGGATCTCAGTTTGGTTAACTTTAAAGTTGTTAAACGTAAACATAAGGAATTCCGACAATAATGAACAAAGTTTCAATTTCTGCATGGAAATTGTGACAATAGAATCGCAGCAAGAAGTTTTTGCGCTTTGATGTTCTTGACTGGTGCGCGGGATATAATGAGAAACAGATGCTTTGATACATCAGCTTGATAGAAATCTAAATTAATACTTACTAGCGATCCGTCCCGGCTTCGCTTGAATAAAGAATAAAAGTAGCCGGCTCAGGTTTTATGTCTCTATGGCAAATTTCATCAAAATCGGTCCAAGAGTTTTTGAGATATTTCATTACAAATAAAAAAAAGCAAAGAAACAATTCATAGGTACATAAGTAAATAGGCTTGTATCGCGAGTCCGATGGACACAAATACAACAACGGGCACAACACACCCAGAAACGCAAACAAATATTTGAGATCACAGGTCAAATATTTTCCACCGCTGGGCATCGAACCCAGGACCTCCGGATAGCAGACGAAGGTGCCGTTTTGTTTTTTGTACGCCATGTAAACTAACTTACTAATAAAATTGTTGCTATTATGCAATATCAAGTCCGTACAGTTGTTTTAACATGATTGAGTAACAAACATCCAATTATTTGAATAATTGGATGTTTGTTACTCAATCATGTTACTAGCGTAAAACATAGTTTTTGAAGTACCAAGCCTGATCTACTTTTTCATTTTAACCTTATCGTAAATTGGAACAAAAAAAATCAATTAGAGATTACCCACGGCAGAGTTGGTAACGAAGACGTATGAAGCATAATTTCTAGATGTGAGGTATTACAGTTAATATATCACATCAATATACCCAAATTCATTACTAATTCCCGCTACTATCATTATACACTACTAGCTAGCTAGACAATACAAAGAGAGTTAATATTAGCCAGGTAGCCGTTCTAAAAATCGCAACTGAGTCCTATAAGTTCCTGGTCTTTTCAGGTGAAAATGAAACGGACCAGGTATATTATCTTAACTTATCTTCTGCAGTCACATTCTTCTATCAACTGTATTGACAGACAGACAATCCAGTCCTTATAAGAGTTTCTTTAAATATCAGTGCCCTAAAAAGCCGATTCACTATGAAATCAGTTTATGTAAACTCACCCTATTCCGACCCAAAACGTTTATGAGGAATTCGTGCCAAAGCTAATCTTCCCGTTTCCGTTATCGATAAACTAAATTCGATGCGGGCAGGGATTGTAGGGAAATAGGCAGAGGCGTAGCTAGCTAACTGCAGGCTCGGGTGATAAAATATCTGGGAGGGATACTAATCACGTCGTGGTCATCATTATGTTGGTCTAACCCGCCATATTAAATATATATCATGTATAATCAATATCATGACCTATAACACCCATAAGTAATGCAAGTAGTTTGTAGCTTTGAAAAATAGTCTAAGTTAACACACTCAATAAAAAATAAATAAATACTCTACTGTCCAGCAAGGTCTAACATATGAAATTATGAGGACAAAAAGAATTTGCAAATCAGGGTCAAGAGCCCCTTTGTCTTGTGGGCCCCGGTGCATGGCACTGTTTAGCCCCTGGTAGCTACGCCATTGGAAATAGGGAAATGTTGCTAGAACGTTGAGGCAACCGTAATTGACTCGGCTAATACCGTTCCAATGGCGAAGGATCAACTTGTTACTGGCCGATTTTATGTAATTACTTATTTGATGTTAATTCGAAATTTGAATCGTATTATTATTACAGACTTACATTTAAAATTAGAAAAGAGGTAGAAACAAAATACATTCGTATATATAAGACATCACTTACTATTGTTTTGTAAGTTCGATATTAGCAACACATGTCCCATAAGCTCAATAAGGTCGATTTGATTAATATCAGAATAATCCCATAAAAGAACAATCTCCTATGTTTGTTATCATACTTACATATTTATTACGGGATGAAAGACGTAAATAAATACGATACAACATAATGCGGCAAAATGAGACTTTCGCCAGCAGTTATGCGGAAAAATGCTCATTTGGCTTACTTATATTACATCCCGGCTTAGCAAAATATAATCAAGACAGAAAATAGTCTATCGCTTTCTCAAAAAGTCGACAACGCATCGGTGTGATCCGTATCGAATAGCTTGCTCGTTTGCCTACTGTGTTGAATTATATATATATACCCGGGGCTTCGCTCCCGTGCGAATTTTGAGATAAAATATAGCCTACAGCAATCTTGGATAATGTACCTATTAAATGTCGAAAGAATTTTTAAAATCGGTTCAGTAGTTTCGGAGATTACTCGCCTCAAACATACAAACTCACAAATGCTTACCTCTTTATACTCGTAATAATAGTATAGATTGTTGTTATGCCTAAAAAATATCTAATAATAATTAAGGCAGGCACTCGGTATATAGCAACTGCAAGTAAACAATAAATACCGTCGATTTCAAACAATATATACGTTTTTACTATAGAGAATTTTTGAAGTCAGACATAGCTAACCAATTATGTGGTTGTCGACGCGTCACAATGTCGCACTGTGATTTAATGACTGTTTCCGTGATTTAATGTCGTTTCAAAATTGTGTATCATTGCCTAGATTGTTGAAGTTTCATTACTACTATGTTCTGGACCTTAATATGGAAAAGTCATAGTTGCTTGTTTATTTATTGTCCAAATGCAAAAAAAATCTATGAACTTTTAATTTCCAATCAGTAATAAATTTCTCTCTATAGGGTACGAAGGGGCTGGCATGTCTTTTCATGATAAAAATCCCTAAAAAATAAGATTAAAAAAAACATGTCTATCTTTACCACGGAACGCAGAAATCATGGGAGTGTCATTAGATAAATTTATTACAGTACAGTGTTGCCAAATACACATATCAAACGGTAAAATAAATATAGTGCACTACAAGTAAACATTGAATTTGAATTATGATTTTTAAGGTTAACTTCTTAAGATTCGTTCTTAAGATTTCTTCTTGTACTATACATTGTATAATTATTTTTACCTTGAAATAATATATCTCAACTTAATTGAGAACTTAATTTATTGAGTTAGAGTTGTCGAAGGAATTGATTCATTAAAAAAACGTTTATCATTTTCATTCTTTAATAAAAATCAACATACAAATGAATTCATGTTATTCGATAGGCCAATATGACCATAGATTTAGTAATTAGGTACTTCGACGGAGTACCTACTAATTCCATGAGTATGACACACACACAACCAACTTCCTATAGTCAAAGTCAAAGAAGAAATTAGACCATGAAGGTCTAATTTCACATCAAAATTAAAATATTATAGTATTTCTCAAAAAGCTACTTACATTCAGAGCGACCACTGGTGAGAAGTTTAGTTTTACCCATGTTCTACCCTTCTGTTTACCTCTATTTTGTGTCGACATCGCTTGGACGGTAATCATTAAAGAGGCTACATTCTCACATAAGCTGGGAGACGTAAAGACAATTCTTTCCCTTAAAAGATGTATCCTTATAACAACAGATAACTTAAACAGGAAAACTTTATGATTGTGAATATATTGTAAGTATTCGATTTAATAAGGACCAGGTCAAACAATAATATAAACCATCTCCGGCAATTGTCTAAGGAATATAGGTACTAAACTAATATTTTGAAAAAAAAATGGATTGCACTCCGGGAGTGCCGGCAGAAGTGAAAACTTTAATATTAACGTTGTGCATTTTTGACGTCTTACGAGGTCACGTGTCCTGACGCGAGTTCAATATTTTTTACCCATCACAAAAAGTGCACAACGCCGCCATAGAAGGTTTCACTTTTAAGAAATCAAATCCGATACAGTTTAATTTATGTGTGTTTAATTTGAAAGGTTGCTTCCTTGATATGTTCTTTTAAAATAACATCGCAATATACACACAACCGCTAGTATTCCAACACTTTCTAGTAGTCAAAGTTAAACTGTAATATTATACAGAATTTTTTCAAAAAGCTACATAATTTTGAATTAGTAACGTGTACAAAATCACTGTGAATCTCAAACAAAAGGACATACACGAGAGATATATACTTCAAGTTTATAGTTAGTAACGCTTGTTTGATTTTATAGTCAATCAGGAGATTTGTCTCGTACATTTTCAATGATATGCAATCTCTCTGATTAGTCTGTGACGTGTAGCCCCGAGCTCCACGATTGATTAATTATAATAATGAAACCGGATTAGTCAGTTTGCTAAATTGGTACCAATGTAGTCTGACGGTTATTACGTATTATGCATAAAGCAAACTAAAATGGATTATTTCCTGTAAAAATATTTTTTTCATATCACCTTTTGCCACAGTATATAGCTTAGATATAACAATAGACCTTATAATACTAAACAAGAATTGCACCGTCAACTTTCATGTTGATTTTAATGTACGCGCCGCCATTAAGCCATTTTGTCTAAAAGTCAGATTAGACAAATTAATCGAATAAACAAAATAATCGAATCAGAGACCTCCAGATAGAGGATGTATGGGCCATGATTAGCGGGTTGTAACGACTTAAAATACAACCGGAACCAACCATCCAATTAGGGACCATTGTGAGGCGCTAACCACTACGCCATTGAGCATTTATTTATTAGTAACAAACAAACAAATATTCACATATTAGTAACATCATAAGGTATATCGATCGCCACTTGGTTTTACGATAGCTTCCGTAGCTTAATGGCCTTTTAATGTCGATAAGTATGTGATGTCTCACCTATTTTTAGACACCACTGCCCTGAGTTCATAAGTTCAATTACACTAACACCTATTAAACCGACATTTGGTCATGCCTACATTTCTTTACTGTTGGCAGCACAAATGTTTCCTTTAAATTGATGATAATATTACTATAGATATGAGTTCTAAATATATTATAATTTCCTACACTATTTTTAGGAAATAATTTTTATTTTTCCCCTCATACCACAGATTATTTTTCAAAGTTTTCTTGTCAGGAATATACTTTGGTAACCATAAATCAAAATCAAATCATTTATTCAGAAATTAGGCCTTCACAGGCACTTTTTCACGTCATATTCTAAATTAAATGATGTTTACCAAAGCTACAAACTACTAGCATTTCGGAACGACCACTGCTGAGAAGAAATGCCGAAAGAAACTCATTCAAACGGTGTTGGTCCCTATTATGCCAGAAGGGCTTACCATTTTTTAAATATAAATTTATGTATAATTTTTTATCAATAATATAACATGTAAGTACACAATAAAGTACATGGTCAAAAGGTATACTGAAACATATTATGACTGTGATCAAGTGCTGATGAAAGGAAAATATATATACTTATATATATATATATGTATAATTAACCCAACAAAAGAAACTTTTAATAAAAGATCGAGCTAACCAGTTCCCCCGGCAGCACCCGTTCACGAGTTGACGCGTGAGTCAACCATCGCGAAGCTCAACCACAATAGAGGGAACCTCCCGACCCGATCCACGACGCCGCTACCGGTTTGACCATTTGAATGTGCATGACATACTCGATCTCCATAATCTAACATAATAGATACCTATGTTACTTTCAGACACTTGAAGATCACAAATCACGTATATGTTTTACAAGTAAATGTCAAAATATATGTAATAAACATGTCAAGAAAATATATAAATAATAATAAAAAAATTAAAATCAAGTGTGAGAGGTGGAAGTTTTAGGAAGGGTCCAAGGTTTTTTACCATACTATACTTTTACCCTGTTACGAATTTTAAGCTAAAGTATGTTATGTGACTATCGCATTTTACTATATATGACATTGACAGAACGAGACAAAACATACTTTAGCGTAAAGTATGCTTTAACTTTTTAGGGTCAGGCTGAAAATTTTAAGAGTTCATTTATACAAGTATGTATCACTAACTGCACCCCGGGGCTTCGCTTTAGTATAATTACAGGACAGGACATAACTGCAAAAACCCAAGAGTAGGTTGAAAAAGTCACGAATATGAAAATGTTTTACATGATATCCAAACAATATGTCTCATCACTTATAGTGTTGTACATTCTTTAATGAAGGCTACTGAAACTCCTGATTGGTAGCCGATTTCTTTCAACGTATTTATTAATTATTTTAAAAAATACGTTGAAAAAAATCGGCTACCGGCATAATAATAAAGAATTTTGAATCATTAGGATTTCCACAATCATAGTTAGAAAGAAATGTAACTATTTCAGTTCAAGAGCTAGAAATAACAGTTTAGCTGGGAGCTAACACCTAGCTAATCTATGTAACAGGGTTTGAGCGCGTTCGTTTACAAATGAGATAAAGTTGCAGTTAGTGGTTAATTTACAGCCACGACGGACGCTACTTCGATGAATTTGAACGCATCGTTTGCATTGGAAACTAGGTAATCTACGTTAGCTAGGGATGTGATTTGGTTTTGGTAGGATTCCAAAACCAAATCACATCCCTAGCTAACGTAAATCTAGGTAGGTAATATTAAATTACGAAAATACTCGTAAGATTGTTTTCTCGTTACGTTTTGACTACTCAATCAATTTTCTTGAATATTTAGACATATAAATAATGACATAGATGAAGAATGACATAGGCTACCCTTTATTTATACATGCGAAATATTTACTTGTCAAACTACAATGACTTTTTAATTTTGGTATCCGAGTAGAGTAAAATCTGGCTAAAAATAACACATATTTTAAATTTAATTGGCGTTTTAGTTTCAAGAAGATAACAAATTATTTATCTGTAATGATTAAAATATAGCATCGATTATGATTGAAAATTTCCCGACAATCAAAACTTTAGCGGTAGTGTAATATTTTTGTGCGTGTGCTGTATTCTCATCTAGAAAACTTGGCATTCCTTCCTACAAGCTAATGAAGCTTTTCTAATTTTTATAATAATAAATAATAGCACAAACGATTTTCCACGAGATATTGTTAAAAAAATGCATATTATTTATAAGTATTTCTGTAGATAAAGAGATAAAATAAAACTGCCCAATGTTTATAATCAGGAATCGATTTATTTGTACCGCGATTTTTTTTTAATTCAATAATATAATTACATTTAAATGGATTTTTATACATGTCATACATGCTTTTTTTTAAACTTAATTTTGAAAATAATATAGAGATGAACCGTACTGAAAAATGGCCGAACTGGCATAATATCGATAGCTCAGTGGATAAGAGCACTGTCCCGGATAGACAGGGGCGTGGGTTCAATCCCGCTCGATTTCGGAACTTTTTCATCATTAATATGTTCAACATAGAATACATATCGAAAATGATGCGTATTGATCACAAAATCGGCATCGATATAGATTTTACTATTCTGCTGCATCCCTAGTAACTTTGACGGTAAGTTCCGGCAAGGATTAGAGTGATTGACTATTTGTTGAACGGAAAATTAATTACCTCAGTCGATGACCACAGAGTAAAAACCAGCGCAGTTTATCGGTTTTAGATCCGATCTAGAAGTTGTGCAAGTGCAAAGAGCAAACCAATCAACGTGTTTTTTGTACAACTGCATTTTTTATTAGGCTGTGGTGATAAGATTGATGAGATAACTCGATTCAAAATTATTCGTTTATTTATGTTCACATTCCTGTTTTCAATTATAATTATTCTCTTACATGGTAGGTACTTACATATTTTCTATCTTACAAATAATGTAACCGGCTCGTTCAATAAGTCGTTCAATTTTACAGTTATTTAGGTTAATAATATTGCATGCAGTGGCGTACCATGAACTATTAAAGTCGTGGTTACACTCATATCAGTGTGGCACGTTCCAAAGAGTAACTAACTATATGTCTATCGATCTATTTTTGTTTTCTTCTTCTTCATTCCTTCACCCATTTCACTTGGAGTCGGGTCTCCTCGTATACCTGCGCCAGAGAACAATGCTCCGGGTTAGCATGGGGATTATATTTTTCCTCTGAATCTCTTTTTCTATATAGGACCTGGAGGTGGAAGGTGGTCTATATTTAGATCGATCTATTTTTAGTACGTAATTTATAAATACCTGGGGCTTATATGGCTGGTGACATTGTGTTGGCCTCGCAAGGACTTTTACGCCCATTGACTATAGCCCACATTTAGTTACAATATAATTTAGTTAAATACAATTTTTATGATGTATTATACTATAAGATTAGCATCATTATTCAAGTTTCCGTTCTCACGTCACAAACAGTTGCCAAATAGCAGTGATTTCTGCGGTGCTATTGGCGGATGAGAGTGGGGACCGAATGGGGACAAAGTACGAATCTAAGTTTTGGGATAAGCCTGTGTCAATTACGAGGTGAGTAGGGTCCCCTGGACTACAATAAAAGAATACGGAGCTCACACTTCACATAATATCACGTATATATAAATGTAGGCATATAAATATGCGGTATTTTGATATGATTTTGCTTTCAATCGTTTATATAAAAGTTTGAACAGTTTAGTATTTTGATTTTGCGATTTTGCGAGATTTGTGCAATAATTGCCATTCACCGCTAAACCGCTAGACCGATTTTTTATTGATAAAATCGGCGCAGAAAAACATAAGGTACACCATTATGGCTAAAAAGTCAGCGGCGCACTTTAAGGTCAAGTTCAGCAGTGCAACTCACACTACCCAGTTTTATTAATGCACGCTCGGATGTCAACAAAATAAATCAGAACGGAATGTGCATTTAAATGCACTATGGTAATAAAAAAGTATTTTTGAAAACTATAGACCTGTATGCTCATTATTTTGTACAAACCCGAACAAATTGATTGGCCTAAGCAGTTTCTGGTGGCTGACTGGCGATTTTTATCACTACCCCCTGGATTGTCAGCTCATGAGACACATATCTTGTCATTTAGGTTTTGTATATAACCGCTTTTAAGCTCATGTATACAAGAACAACATTACATCTCAAAATGTAAATTAAAATCTAAAAAAAGATTGCTGGATGGAATAATGTCATTGTCGGACTATTTGTTAAATGAGTTGAAATTTTTTCCTGTTTAAAAAAAATATGAGGAAAAATATTCAAGATTGTTGTCATATAGAATAGCCAGAAAACAACCAATGATATATTAAGATACATATTGTTCACATTAAAAATATATTAAAACACATTAAAAATATATTATAAACGTTTATAAGGGGGAAAATTAAACAAATAAAATAGTCCAAAGTACACCCGTAACTCTAATCGCGGAGGAAACTCTAAGATAATAATTCACACCCTTGAAAGCTTCTAAAGTTCGGTGTAACTTTGTTTCATGAGCCATTACTCATTCTTTTGTTGGCAATTGTGACGGGGAATTTTTCACGATGAGACAAATTTCGGGAATAAATTAAGCAGTTGTAATCTAAGGCAATAAAAAAACGTTCCCCATTGTTTACCCATTGTACCTTCAGATTTAATTTTACTGCCTTTCTGAACGTTAAACCTATAATCGCTTTCATAAAAATGTTGGTATATTCTTTTAATTTCTTGAACTCATAAAACTTGCTTATCATAAATTTAACATAGCCATCTTGTATCGATATAGACAAAAAATAACGGTAAGATAATGCAGATGTATTTTAAGGGCAATATATAATTATATATTCTATTTTATTTCTATCAACTGGTCAAGTGCGTCTCGGGCCATGCGCAATATTCAAAGGTATGTATGTAGTACATACATGTGTAAGAAAATATGTATGTACTATTATAACAGATAAATATATTTACATCCAGATGTACATGACGATATCGAAATAAGTATCTATTATGCAGTTAAAAATGTTACAAGTCATTGAGTAAAGTTATTTTTATCCGTGTCAAAGTGATATTTCTATTCCAAATTGACTGGAATTAATAAAAACATTTATCCTAAACCGAAAATTTTCACGAGTTCACTCAATAAAATAAACGTCGAAAATTTCAGCAAAAAAGCATTTTAATGGATGGAGTGTCGAGTGAAAATCCCTCTGTTGTTTGGAATCCCCAGAAAGTATGATAAAGCCTGGAGGAGACTCTCCGTTAATCTGCCGTCATTAGTCATGCCTTTATATCTAAAGGTCATTGTTTCTTTCGAGAAAAATGACCATCGCCGAGCGACTTCATTCTTTGTTCAGATAAACAGATGCCTGAATTTCACACTCGGATTCGCCCGCTTCTTTCTCATCTTTTTATGGAAATGCCTGCAATTTCGCCCGCTGATATTACTAACATTTTCCTTAAATAAGTCGGGAAAGTTGAGACGGCGGTTGACCTTTGAGCTAAATTAGTGAAGTAAAAACTTTGAAATTTAATTACGTGGACGAGTGGAATTGTGAATTTTACGAGGCTAGATAAATAGATATATCCAATAACATCACACTTAGTGATACATGCCAAGATTGCAGCATTGCAGCTATTACTCTGTGCCTTTTTTGATATGGGTATTTTTTTTGTGATTCCTCTCTAGTAAATCTCTAGTAAATACTAAAGACAAGGAATCCCTCCATCCCATTCATTCTCTTCTTGTAATTCTCTGTTTGTTTTAAACTATTCTTACATTTTTCTACAGATAAGTAACATAATCTTTATAAACAAGTTAAAAGTATTTTCATAAAATTACCTTGTACTCATTTTTGTTATAAAATCTATAATTTTCACATATATTGATAAACTAATAAAATTACCTAGAACAGAATCCTTGTTGTAATAGTTGATACGACATTCTGTTTCTTGCTTTCAGGATAAGCTTAGAATTGAACATATATCTCGGATTAAAATTTATTTATTGTCATCTAATTATCAACTTTCAACTGCCCTCCAACACTTTAGATTTTTAGTTAAAACTCAAGTCACTGTTTTACAATAAACGGTAGGGTTGTCCCTAATGTTATCATTCGATACAAAGCAGAGGAAGCACCCGAAGCACAATCACAAGATCTCGCGCTCTTGTAGTGCCGCGGAAGTTTCACGAAAATTTCCAACTTTGTTTTATGAAGTCATTATTCATTCTTTTGTTGGCGTCTGGGCACCACTGCAAAATTTTATGACACGAAAAGAAATTACTGTAACAAATTAAAATGCTTTGTAATCTGAGGTTGCGAGATAAAGACTTTTAATTTGTGTAAACCGACTACACGGTGGATAATTTGTCACTTGTTTTGTATAACTAGGGTAACTATTTTCAGTTTTTAGTTGGAACAGTATATTACTAACAACATTTAATTTTATGTAATTATGTGTATAGAAAATATGTACTAGAAAATATGTTTTTCACACACGTGATAAAATAAATAAAACATACGATTTTGTCATTTGCATTTTTTGTATCAAAATACATATTTTTGAAGAAATCTTTCACAGCTCTGAGCTGTCATATTAATATGTCATTCTAATCATGAAAAAATAATTAAACAAAATTATTTGACTGACTTTCCATTCAGTGAAAAGCCGGAAAATTCCTTTCAAAATCATGTTTCCATTTATAAAAACACTTTCAGTCGAAATGTCGCTGAGTGATTAAAAAACTGCGAACGAGTGTAAGTGTCGGTGAACAATACAAATGCGCTCAAAGCGAGGGCCGGGTCATTTCCGAGGTGTCATGGTAACTGCGGCCGGGATCACATGAAACTGCCTTTTTAATTGTATTTTTTTTATTTGTTTATAACATAATAGGCAAACAAGCATGCGGGTTTCCTAATGAATATTGAAAAACTTATGTAAAAACACAAAACATACATTAAATAAGCTCAAACATAAATTAAATATTAACTTTGCCAGTGAAGTACCCAGAAGGTTAGCAACATTGTCACGTTGTATGGCAATTCTTTAAGCGAACTATATGACAGAACTTTGGTCACATGGTACCTCTATATTTTTCAATTTTTATATTTTAATTCATAGTATACTTCCAGGCTTTTTGGTACAAATACTTGGTGGTAGAATGTCCGTGAAAAACAAGGAGCCAGCTTCCAGCCAGCCCCAGTCATATCGACCTATCCTTTATATTCGTTACATATATGGTTAAATATATATTACAATTATCTATGTACATCGAAACAATATTATAAATGTTTCATCGTATGCCAAATAAACGGGAAAGACAAACTAAGCATTCTAGGTACTTAATTATCTTTTCATAGCCTCCATTCAAAACTAACTTTTGCTAATTATTGTTTATACTTAAAGATATATAAATGCATAAAAAAATTATTAATTTATTCCAAATTTTTTTCTCTCTCTTACTTTCTCTGTCTCTCTCTCTTTATAAGCTAAAAGAGAATGCATGTGTTCACAGCGCCAGCCTACATTAAAGCGAAGTAACAACAACTACGCAGGTTGACTTCAAACAATGTCCTGCCGGCCTGCTGCATCTCATTTACTCAGTCCCGAACTTCACGAAAACATCGATCATGTGGAAAGAAAGATCCTAGGTTTGATCACTATCTCCTATCTCCTCAAACAGTGGCGTTTCGTTATCACTATATTGTGTAAGATAAAGTCGCCCTCCGCGTCTATCTGTTTCGGTCACTCAACGGATTTAGATGCAGCTTTCACTGTTATTTAAACAATTTAATCCCGAATATTTATACATACACAAATGACCCCGTGCGAAGTCCGGCCCTGTCGCTAGTTTAATAGAAATAGAAACTGTGTAATTTTTTACCATACTCGGCAAAGAAAGTACATCTTCGTGGTAGAAGAACATTCTGCCGTGCAATAGAAGCAGTAGCTGGCTGAGTCTCGGGTTGCTGTAATACGACCAGAAACGTCCGATATATATAAAGGTGCGTGCGTGTGTATTATTCATCTGTTATTTATTACTGTACCTTAATCATACTAGTATACAAACTCATGTGTCATGTGTGGGATTCGAACCCAAGGACCACCATTGCTCCTTTGACTATTTTTAGGTAGTGATAGTGAATATTTCTACTTAATATTGATCGTGAACCGTGGTTTATTTTATGCGTGAGCATTTCACGCGAAGCTTTATCTCTATATTACACTGGTCTTAGCGTGTGAGACGCCAGTTTACAAACTCCACTCACAACTAGTGTTTAAGCTTCACTTTTGTAGCGAAAATATTTGCATAGATTCTGACAAACGAAATTCAGTGTGTGCGATTTGGGAGTGCTTTCAGCTGTTCGTTGCTGTTTAGATTTTGTGTTGTTACGTCGAGTTGAAATACGTAGTTATTAAATAAAATATCAAGCACATTCTGAAAACAATACTAGTTGTGATATGGTATATTAATTACTAACCACAACTGTATATTTATCTACTAAATATACACAATAGGCGACGAAACCTGTGCATCAGCTGACTGTTTACATCACTAGTATTTATACGACTACTGCCGTTAGATGGCGGTAGTTTTAAAAGTCCTATTAAACCTTTAGGTATCAGCTAATATCTAACTTAACATTTAGGAATAACCAGACCCTGGGCTACAATGCTCAACGGCTGAGAAAGAAACAAGGAAAAGGCTTAGATGAGATAACAATTTCTAAGTAATTCCTATCTAGTTGGAAACAAGACCTATTCATCTCGTAACTCGTGATCGACATGTCAAGGGCCTTTCATCAGAGTGCAGCGGGGAGAGAAGGGCGAGTAATGCTAGAGCACACAGGAGCAAGCGATGGCGGAATTAGTATTAAACTAGCAACCTGTCCTGGTTTCACTCGGATAAAAAAAATTATACCCCTAAACCCTCCTCAAAAATCAATCTATCTATTGAAACTACATGATGATTCGTGCAGTCGTTATTGTGCAGTTTATTGCGAACAGACAGACGTGACAGATGACTTTGTTTTATAATATGTATTTAAAGATTACTTATGTTCTCAGTCTAGTAAGAAAAATATGTATATTATTGTAAATTAAATAATAATTTGTCATTTCATTAATTTTTACATCTAGCGGATATTATAATCACTACCAGTTGCGCTATAAACATATATACCACAAAATTAGTTTAATTTTACCTAACTTTAAGAAGGTGTGTGAGGCAGAAAACAATGCATGAAATAATATTATTACATTTAAAGATTATAACGTCATAACATTATTTACAATCTGTTTCCATTGTACTGTATTTATTTATAACATAGTAATGCTTACTTTGCCGGCTACACGATAAATTGCATCTGTCTAGTAGCATCTCGTTTCTAAATCACAAAACACAAAACACTCAGTGCTTACCGATGAAACAGACGTACAGAGTAACGTTTACTAATATAAACTAAGGCTTAAACCGGAGAGGGAGCTCAAAGAAGCAGAAATATTACCATTCTAGTTATGACGGTTCTTGCATACGTTGCCAAGTACAATGGCCGCTTGACTGGAGATCAAGATAACACCTAGCTTTGCTCTGTTTTACAAAAGGCACTCTCCGAATGATGCACTTTTTACGTCGTCGGCTTTCAAATTAAGCAGAGTTCACACGGCTTTGAGTTATCTCAGTCACTTATAAAGAAACAGAAGTAGCTAATATTTCTTTTAGATACGGATAGATAATTACCATATTTTCATTTTAAATATATTTTAAGTTATATCGTAGAACTCACTTTAGTTTGAATTAAATCACTTATTTTGTGAACATACGTAAAATAGATAGGCATGTTTGTAAACCCGCCATTTCAATTACAAAAATCCGACAATGTCAAATTGAAATTAAATAAGTTTATTTTATAATAAGTAATTAAATAACTTTATTTTATGATAAGTGATAAGTAATTTTAAATCTGTGTAAAGATATTTACATACTAATCAAACTTTATTTAATCGACATAGAATTCGTTTATTACAACTAACTAAATAATATATATATATATATATATATATATATATATATATATATATATATATACAAATCATAATGCCAACTCCAATATAAATTTGAGTTCAATAAAATAACTTACAATTCTAAAAAATACTGGCCGCTCCAAAAAATGATGACAGATTATACGCTGAAATATCAATAAAATTACATTCTATCTCGTGTTACGGAGATTAAAAAATGGAACTCAAGTATTTTTATACCATTTCCGCCATCTTCCTACCAAAAATCCTCTGCTCTAAAGTAACACTGGAGTTACCCACGGTTATGAAAGCAGCCACTTAGCGCGACCATAAAAGTTAAATGCCATATAAATCAGCCGACGAGACAGTCTGTAATGAACTTCTTACATTAATAATTAAAATCTTATAGCTTGTTGGCGGTCACGACAAAATCAGGTTAATAAATTAATAAGTAAACGGACAACACTCAACGGCCAACAGTAAGCAATAACCGTATATCGTGGGTCCGATGGACACAAACACAGAAACGGGCACAACACACCTCTGAGTGTGTTGTCCGTATAGCAAACATGTTCGCGCTAGGAATCGAACTCTGGACCTCTAGATAGCGGACGGGTGCGTTGTGAGTCCACAACACCACGTAGGATTAAATTGATAATTATACCATTTTATGCTTGAATTACGTACACCATAGATAAAATTAATATATTTCTTTTATCTATGAGGTATACGGATAATTTAGTGACAAATGCGCCATAAACTTAAATATAAAATAGCTTTTCTTGCGGCTCCGACTGCGTGAATTGTTCACGGTAAATGTTTTTTTTGTAATGAGAAATATTGAATATTTATTTTTCGAACATTTTGTATGTGTTTAGCCAAGACTACTTTCCCAATTTCCTAATAATATCATACAAAATGATGTTACATAAATTATATCACTTTAAATGTATCCTCACTATTTGCTATATGAATATTTTAAAAGACACGACATAGTATTCCTGTTAAGTAGTGTAAAACACGCCATTATAGTCACTTACCGTAAAGGTTATGCCTACTTTTACCACCATCATTACTTCGGTTTATGTATCCCTTAGAAGCAAGCTACTTTTATGGTGATTACTAATTTAAGGCTCATTATAATAAACTAAGATTTATCTAAGTGCAAACTAAATTCGAACTGATAGGCAACAATAAATAAATATAAATATATTAGGATAAATCCCACAGATTGAGCTTACAGGATACTAATTCAACGATACTATATTTTATAACGAATACATATATAGATAAACATCCAAGACCCGGGCCAATCAGAAAAAGATCATTTTCTATCATGATCCGACCGGGGATCGAACCCGGGACCTCTAGCTTCAGAGGCAAGCCACTTTACCACTGCGCCACCGAGGTCGTCAAAACAATAGTACTCCCAAAGTGGGTTGACGTCAAGCTGTCGTCGGCGGGTTTTAAAATCACAGCCAAATTTTCTTAAGGTTTCGCGGCGTCATAGCCCCAACGTACGAAGATGAGTGAATGTATTGATAATATGAACCATTATGGATTTCATAACCAGCTTGTTACTAAGGGTGAAGATGGATACAACGAACACAAACAGAATATATCAGTATTCCGGCTGGATGGCTTCAGTTTATCTGAAGTTCCAGGACAGTGGCGCCGCGTATCTGTATCGAGCATGCTCGTGTACTATCTTGATTAATACTAAATATACTGGATTTTATTTTTGCTAAAGAGTTTTTGTTAGGATGTCCGTATACTGGATGCATCGTGCTACTAAATCATAAAACACCAACGTTTTATTTTTTACTTGATAAGAACTCAAACCATGAAGATATTTTTTTCTATTGATATGAAGACTATTGAATAGTTAAATGTCACTATATTTGACAAAATAAATAGTTCGAATTTCCATTGAAATTCAGTGCGTGAATGCTACCTGCGGCATGGTCGTGTCTAGGCGCATCTAGGGTGTTTCCTTAGGTATTTTTAGTTTATAAGTTTTTTTTTATAACAACAATTAAAACAAAATTTTCATTTAATTTCTATTATTTCATTGTTTATTTTGTATTATAATTAATAAATGTAAATAGTGTAGTGTAATAAAAAAATATATTATAATTAATAAATGTAAAATTTATTTGTAACTTAACGCCCAAATAACATTTTTTATTGCATAAACATTGAATAAAATACAAACTTTCAATCACGTTCAAATTTATGAAAATACAACCAAAAGAAAAAGATAGTCCCATCTCATGTCCAATTTAAAGTTCCCGAAAACCAAACAGCATTTCCGTTGGATATTAAATAGTGATATTACCATAGATAAAAGAAATATGGATATTACCTATTTCGAATATCCTACTTATAGGCCAACAAAAAGAACAAAATCCTACTGGATGTTGATCGAATGGAATTAGTAGGTACTTGTACTAAGTACTTACCAAATCCACGGTTAATCGTCAATGAGTCTGACAAAACACCATCAAATGTCTACACAACGCTTGAAGCAACAACGTTAACTTGGCGCCTGCATCCGTGTTTGTCTACATTGTCGCAAACGTCGCGGTAGAATGGTATCTACAATGTATCACGTTGACTCACGTTTCCCTCACGTCACTTGGCCTAATTCATAGTGGTTTTGCTCACTTCCTTCCTGTACCTAGGAAAACCCTATTTATGTCGGCACTTTCTGTATGACATATTTTAAAGGAATGTTTGACTTGTTCTGGTGATATCGGCTTGAGTTTACTCAAGCCGATATCATAACATAACATATTGAAAATCATTTTCAGGCCATTCAGTTGTACAAGTTTTAATCGTCATTTGTAAATAGTATATATCCTACAAATATTATAAATGCGAAAGTTTGTGAGGATGTATGTATGTTTGTTACTCATTCACGCAAAATCTTTTGGACCGATTGTTATAAAATTTGGTACACGGATAGAATATAACCTGTAATAACACATATGTTACTTTTATCTCGAAATTCCTACGGGAGCGAAGCCCCGCTGCGCAGCTAGTTTATAATGAATATAAAACTGCGTGAACATTTTCGAAAATAAAACTTTCAATACTCTAAAACCTTATCCGTATCTATAAATTTTTCTACAACAAAACTGAAAAGTATATCTTTGAAAGTTTGGCGTAATTCTCTTTATTCCAGTCAAGTTTACACCATAAAGCACTCAGTGCATCTACTGGATAATAGCTGCATCCGTCGTTAAGGATTGACGTCCTTTTCACACTTATGACGAGTTCCCACGATGCGAGTTGCTGGCCGGTAACTTACTAAGTTTGTTTACTTAAAAATCGATAATTTTCAATATAATATCTAATATTAATATTGCTTTCAGAAAAATATGTCATCTAATTCAAATGTGTTTCTAGTAATATTGTGTTATTAGCTGCGCCCCCTGGGCTTCGCCCCCGTGGTAATTTCGGGATAAAAGTCCTATGTATTCTTCCAGGTTATATTTTATCCGTGTATCAAATTTCGTAACTATCCGTCCGGTAAATTTCGCGTGAAAGAGAAACAAGCATACATCCTCACAAATTTTCAATAGGATTAGTAGGATGTGTTCTTATAGTCAGATAAAAAGTTTATTTTCTGTTACTTATCAATTTACTTTCATTATATAATGTTGAAGGAACTGCGAAAAGTAATTGCGAATGATATATTTCGTGCGTATGTGTCCTTTGCCGCCATTTCATTTAGTGCGCTTGCAATGCTAAAAGCGCCTGCGAACGGACAACTACTGGACGTGTGTGAAGAATACATTATTTTACTACGACACAATATTAGCTTCCAAGTTATACAATCAAATACACTCCCAATCTAAACCTTACGCATACGAACTTAAGGACGGGAACTTCAAAGAAAAATAAAATAAAATGGCTAACGTACGCGTCGCGCTCCAGTAGTTTTCCCGTAAAATCTGCTATCTATAGTGTCTGAAATATGAATATTGTCTGTTCGCATTAAGCAATCTTGTCACGATTACCATACAGCGGACATACTATAGCCGCGATGGCTGATTTACCACCTATTTCTTATCGTGTGTGTCATTATCACGAATCCTAACTAATATTATAAATGCGAAAGTAAGTTTATTTATTCATACTTTACACTTTACCTGCTCAACTAATCTTATTGAAAGTTTGCATACACATAGTTTGAAGTACAGAAAAGGACATAGGGTACTTTTTGTCCCGAAATTCTCACCGGAGCGAAGCCCCGGGGTGCGGCTAGTTATGTCATAAGAGTCAATCTATGTTATCATTTTAAGACCACCATTCTACACTTAGTTGGCAAATAGGTATATTATTATATATAATATGAATACTTATATCAAGTTTGTTAATTAGTTCCGAAGGTTATCTCCTCTGTTAGGTTATCAAACTTACACACACTTTCTCTTATTGTAAAAATGTAGATTAGAAGGTTCCTACTAGTGAAATCATTTTGGCCATCAGTTTTGTAATTCCTAAGATAGCTTTCTACCTACGCACAAACTAACAATCACGTAATATTAGTGTAGATTTTGAAAACATTATTAGTTTTCGTAACATACAGTTGGTATTAATAGCCAAGGTAAGTCGCTATCTAAAGATACTTTCAAAATAGAGAGTCTAAATCAGATTATGTTAGTGAATGGAAATTTAAAGGTGGGCAAAGCCAAACCTAAGAGCCTTAGCACAAGTACATGTATGTACTTAGTGCGGTCGCGACTGAAACGCTCGGAGCTCTATAGGTAATACATGGAGTTAAAACAATAACTAGACGTATTCTAAGAAATGAAGATCGGGTTGCACCTGTTAACTTTGACGTTAACTTTGAATTGCGCGCCGATTTCGTTTAGTTAAAATGGTGTACTTTGCGTTTTTTTACGCTTTGACTAAGTCGTGAATTAAGTTGTGAAAATATAAGACCTAAGAAACAAAAATAGCAATTACCTGAGAGACATAGTACCATACCATAATACAAACAGTATTTATTATTGAATTTTCAATAAAAATATTAACAGCAGTCGATCCATCTATTCACTCTAAATCTGTGTAAATAAATACATGGACGGACGTCGGACATGGCCAGTAAAGCCCCGGCCCCGGTGCGAAAATAAAATTTTATTTCTGGTGAAGTGAAACTAATAGAGCATTCGATTTTATCACTAGTGTATACGTAACATCATAATTTAGTCATTTATTTTAGGATTTCGAAGTGAATATGGAAGGTTAAACCCATTAAGAGTGTTTTTTTAAGTACCTACCATAATAAAATTAATATTGCTGGAAACAATCATGTTCAATTAATCATTTATAACAAAGCAAGCTATACCTATCAATGACCGCAAAATGAGACCTAATTTGCGAGTGAGTCAAACGCTAAAAAAATGCTGAAAAAAAATTGAAAATTAGTTCAAACGATAGAGAAAAATTCGCCGCGATTCCAAATACTCATGTACCCATATAACTCAATATCGCCAAAATTGTCGCTTGAACCAAATAGACTTTCAACCGTCGGAATGTAACTGTAATTCGGTCAGGTAGGTATCCGTCTCACGTACAGCTTTGTGTTAAAACATAAATAAATTTAATAAGCATGAATGTGTATGTTATACATTTCGTTATTCCAAGCGATTCATGCCACCAATACAGGTATTAATATTTATCCTTTGCACGCAAAAGAAGAAATTAAAAAATATTCGCAGTATGTATGAATGACGAATGCGTGCTAAGAAGGTTGGCTAGCAATGTGGGCAATGTGAGCTAGGGAGATATATGCGAGGGGTGTAATATGTGCAATATGGTACCGGGAGCATTCCCGTTTTAAATTACATTGATGCTTCTGCGCGCGTTTGCATTTCCCCAGAGATGAAACTTAGCTAAAATAATTTTGGGACTCCAATGCTTATATATATATACATATATCATAACTTTGAAATCAATACACATCAAGAATAAATGATCTAGAATAGACATTGTTGGGGATAACAGAAGGTGAGATATTTCTTTGTCGCCTTATTATTACAAAGTGTATCTCTTAAACTAAATTAAATATTATAATGTGCTAAACTCTATAATACTAGGTTTGGCCATAAAGTGATATTTTTTATATCAATGTAATATTAATATATGTAATAAAATATATGTATAGGTAGTCTGACGATATCATCAAAGTCGCAGAAAGATGTAGGACGCCAGCAGCTTTCATTCGGTCATTGTTGAAGTCTTTGGGCAGTGTCTTCTTATGGCTGAGATGATGATGATTGCCTTGAATGCTACAAATATTACGTGCTACAAATAATACTACAAATATTCGATAAATATTTAACAAACCCGGCGTGTGGTTCGGCCCTAGAATAGAATCGCTCAATAATCTCTCATCGACAAGATGACTTTGTGCGTAGTGCGACTTTGCTATTTACATCTCACCATCGAGTCGATTCGCAGTGACGCGCAGCTAACCAATCACAGTGCGCCATTGTGACGCAACTACAACCACATCGTAATGGTATTGGTTCGTTGAGTTTCATTTTCAATCTATTCGATAGTGAGAAGTGAAATGCAAACTCGTACTTCGCCCTCTGGTCATATAGTCTTGACAGCTAAATGTTTGCTTACCATCTATATTATATTGTGTTTCTTTTGGAAATAACAAAATATAAAATTACTTAGTAATATTATCAGTGAATTTATTTTTAATAACTAACTATAAAAACGAAGTGCGTTTTGTATGCAGCCATATGCTTTTCAAAAATAAATGTGAATAGTTAAAATTAAACCGTTTTCTTTGGTCGGGTTTTCTTTTGCGCCGCGTTTTCACAGAGCACCATAAACCTCTTAGGCACCTGTCTAGCTTGCTTGTAAGCGAGTTTCCTACAAAAAGAAAGGCGGTTTTATAAGAATTAAGACCGAATGTGTCAGGTGCGCGTATATAGCGTGATTGAGAAACGAACAAATAATTTAACATTACAATGTAACTGAAAAAGTACATTCCAACAACACACACAGTTTAGTTGTTAGACAAATTAAAAAAACCCCAACTTTCAATATTCATTTCGCTACAACTTTTGAATGGCTGAACCGATTTTGATCAAACATATCTAAGAACCACCATATAAAAGTTGGCTATCAAATAAAAAAAACCGCATACAAATAGGTTCACCCGTTGAGGAGCTACGGTGCCACATACAAATAAATTTATAACACCCCTTTTTTTGCGTCAGGGGTTAAAAACAAAGTCACTTCCTTTCCTTCCTGTCTGTCTGTCCCTATGTTTGCTTGATCTTTAAAACGCAACGCATTTAAATGCGAGGTTTTTTAATAGATACGCGTAATTCAAGAAGAAAGTTTATATGTATATAACATGTATAATATTGTACCCGCGCGAAACAAAAAAGAAAATTTGATTAAAAATAATGTTCATCGATCTAAGCATAAAAGCATTCTTTCACATATTGTGTCGTAGGCAACTTGTCTATTGTTTAATAGCTAAAAATCTATGTACGCTATTTTGCGAACAAGTGCTAAATTGCAGATCCCGCGTCAGACTGCAAATATGCTCAAAATGCTCGTAAATATGCAACAAAGAGTCGAATTTCTTTTGTGTTTTGGCACAACATATTTTGTATTAGCTCGCTTGTGCACTGTAAAATTCCAATTTTGCATACAAACTTATGTGAGTAGGTACTGCTAGAGTGCTTATGCCCGCGGCTTCGTCCGCGGATTTGATAAAAATAATTTGTTAGTAGCAGTACTTATTCTGTTGTACTTTATTTCCATTCCAATTCAAGTTCCCGTTTTCCGCAATAATGTGCGTGCGCAAGGCAAAGAATTTTTTACGGCAAGTTTACGGAGAAGGACCTCTTTCTTCCCGAAAAAATACCATGGGAAATTGACGCGGGCGAAGGTACGGGCAAAAGTTTTTCATAAATAAACGTAAAAAGCGGAGGTAGGGTATTGAATATGCTGCAATATAACCAGCTTAAACCGTCAAACTGAATATGATTTCCCGATTCCTAATTTAGCCAGGGATTGAGCTAAATCCGGAAACTCAAAATGAACGTAATCTACCAACGCGATATCCCTAGACGTCGACAGCTTATTACTTTCATGGTTATTGGACATTGCATATGCCAGTCTAAATTATTAGACCATTTCATAAACTTAAAACCGATTTCTTTCTGTCTTTTTCATTCGGGGCTATGACGCAGCGGGCTTCGCGACGACAACGTAAAAAAAAACCTTACATTTTCTAGATTTCGCTGTGATAGGCAACTAGCCACGTGCCCGATGTCAACTCTGCTTAGGAATGCTATTGTTGCCTATCAGCTACCAGGATAGATGTCCCTTAGTCGCCTCGTACAACAACCAAAACTCCATATCCTCCCGTGAAATTTTGTGGTTCTGTTTTAATGCGGAATGCACTACTCAAACTGTCAACCGGTATGCAGATTTCCTCGCAATGTTTTCCTTGAAAACTGTACATGAGTCAGATTTGTAATACTCATATGGTCGAATCGGTGACCTTTCGATCACAGGCGGACGGTCTTAACCACTGGAGTACCACCGCTTCCAACCACATGTGGCATTTGATTGCAATAATAAAGTTTGTAAAATATGAATAATTACTTTCAACTAAAACATGTTAGAACCAGCCATCGAAACTCGTTACCTTACTTGTAAATATTCGCAAAAAAACCAGGCAAAACGAACCGCGCCACCGGTTTCCGGGGCGAATTGCATTAACTACCCCCAGGCAGTTAATTTGGTGGTCACCGCTCGTTACCTTTTAATTTACCACCCTTACCGCCCCCTCGAATCGACGTCTACATTTAATATCATTTTACATCACAATATCGCACAAAATATGGTGTATGATAAACGTACAATCAACTTTTTGATGTCGGAAAACGTTAAAATGATAAGCCCTTCTGGCATAATAGGGACCAACACTGTTTGACTAAGTTTCTTTCGGCATTTCTTCTCAGCAGTGGTAATTTGTAGCTTTGGTAAATATCATTTAATTTAGAATATGACGTGAAAAAGTGCCTGTGAAGGCCTAATTTCTGAATAAATGATTTTGATTTTAAATTGGGGGAATAGGATACTATTCCCCCAATTTAAGTAAGTAGATATACTTACTATCCATAAAAGATTATATATATTTTGTCTCCTACACTCAATGTCAAATACACATGTTATTATTTTTTATTCTATTCAATTCATTGCATGCATTCTATTCAAAATCCATTTCGTAGGACACAAGCAAATGGTTGCACAAACATGCATTCCTACACCACACCGAAAGGAAAGT